>NC_056631.2:43986019-44143519 GCF_002870075.4 Lactuca sativa | reverse complement strand
AAAAAAATCATTTATGATGGCAGTTTCCATCATAAACTCTGTCATTAAAGAGTTTTACTCACGAATTACATTTGAATGTAAAATTTGAAAGATAGGACATGTTATCCCTCCTAAATTAGGGTTGTCAACTTATGACACGGCACGACAAAAATATACGAAACGAAACGAAATTGGGACGAAATCAAAATTCGAATTCATTTTCGTGTCGTGTTCGTGTCAAGTATAAAAAACACGATGTCGTGTTCATGTTTACAAATCCACACGAAATTGACACAATTGAGCATGTGTTTGTCGCGTTTTTCGTGTTTGTCGTTTTTATCGTGTTATATATGATTAAATATGAATTAAATAAAAATAACAGTTATGTAATATTATCTTTGTCATGTCGTGTCGTGTTGTCGTTTTTTAATTGGTTCGTTCTCGTGTTAGTGAAAAAAAAACACGACATCGTGTCGTGTCGTGTTCGTATTACAAAAAACATTGTCGTGTCGTGTTGTGTCAGACAAAAACACGACACGACGACCCGATTTGACAGAACTATCCTAAATACAACGTTGTCTCTTTTTCTCTCACACACGCTCGTTGAAATACACCTATTTAATAGAAATATATAGATAAAGATCAATGGACGGCAACTCCAAAGCTTATAGCATAACGATGACAGTACATATAACAAAAGACAACACAAGGGAAAACATGGTTTTCCATATTTATTTTAATATATAGTATATGGTATATGTTTTTAAATCTCGCATCCCATATGTCTCTGGATGGATCTTAGTGTACCCTGTAACAACCAATCACAAAAAATAAATATCATCTTCGGGTTAAAATATAGTTTAATAATTTGTTCAACTAATAATTATATATTAAGGTCGTTTTGATAATAATTATCTAAAACCCTTATGGTTCATAATTAAAATAAAAAATATCTACAACGATTATTAACGAAGGAAAATGTAAAATTGATTTCGGTTGGTGCCAAAAGAATAAGGAAACTAATGGTTTGGGATGATATAAAATGAAACATACTGGGCTTTTTGAAGATAAAAAAATAGTATGATAGGTTGATGTGTCTAGTCGACGCTAGCTATATCTAGTTTAGCGGAATATTACTATTTTAGATCTATTATAAGACGAAAAGATGAAGCTTAACATTACGTTTAGATAATGAAATATAAAAATGTATAAATAGGACGACATACTTGGAGCAGTCGATGTCGGGGCTGAACTTAAAAGGAAGATTAACACCACACTTTGCTGGAAGGCCGACGGCAATGCTAGGATTGATGCCAGCATATTGTGTATAAGCAGTTTTCAGGCAACCACACGCAGTCTTGAGGTCGGGGGTTGCTTGAGTGGCAGCCTTCAGACTCTTAAGACCACTGCAACATGGTGGTGGCACTGCACCACCGGTCCTCAGGTAGGCTAGGCATGGCAACATCTTGCTCACCACCTGACCGCAGGTAATAGCAGCCTCTGCATAGGGTGCCGAGAACACCATGCAAGTCACCACAACACATAAGACCTTAATTATTGTCACTGCCATAGTTCAACTGAACTTCAGTCAAATTAAAAGCCTAATTAACACAAGATAGCTCTCTTTTGCGTATATAGGTTTGATGCAAGAAAAGGTTATGGAGGGTACCGCGTATTTATAACGATTTCTATGTATGTGAATGTGCATATGGTTTCATAATTAAAGGCCCTAAATTTTGGTAGAATCCATGCATGTTAAATAAATGTTGTACTATTATATGACACTAAATGAATCACTTACCATGTTTAGTACACTATATTATAAAACATATTAGTTATATATCTTGAATTTTAGAAGGTATAAAATATAAAACTTTTGTACACAGGGGCAGAACCCTGACGTTTTTTTGACCTAATAACTAGTCTTGAACAAGTTGATTTTTTTTAAAATAAAATTATATATGTATCCTTTACTATTGGCCCCTTGGTAAAAAGATAATAAAAATGATAAAAATGAGAAGAAACAAACGATCTTTAACGTGATCATCACGAGTAAAGATCATGGCTAAATAGAAGGGAAATATTCCTAAAAAGGGTAATGTAACCTGTCATTGACTAAAATGGGATAAAGGAGTAACATAGAACAATATACAAAATAAAGTTAAGGAGGTAGAAAAGGAATCAAAAGATTAAGAAACTTGGGAGGATCTTAAGCGTGATCATCACCACACGCTGGAAAACAAAGTCATCGGTTTACAGTCGTTGTGTGACAACCCGAAAACTTCTACCCGGTACATCTAGTCAGTTAATCTAAGTTAAACTCATTTCTGTTAACTCCTAGCACTGATTAAGGGCTCATTTAAGCATGTAAAGCCTGGAGTACAACCAAAGTTTGAATTAGGGATGGGTTGGTTTAAGATTTAGGGTTGCAAATAGGCCAAACACTCCATCAAAAGGAGTGTGTGGCCACACACATGAGTGTGTGGCCGCACACCCGAGTGTATGGCTGCACACACGAGTGTGTGGCCGCACACCCGAGTGTATGGCTGCACACACGAGTGTGAGGCCACACACCCAAGTGTATGGCTGCACACACGAGTGTGAGGCCGCACACCCGAGTGTATGGCTGCACACATGAGTGTGTGGCCGCACAACGGAGTGTATAGCTGCACACATGAGTGTGTGGCCGCACACCGGAGTGTATGGCTGCACACATGAGTGTGTGGCCGCACACCCGAGTGTATGGTCGTACACATGAGTATGTGGCCGCACACCGGAGTGTATGGCCGCACACACGAGTGTGTGGCTGCACACCCATCCTCCAGCCGCACACTCATCCCTATCTATATAGGGTGACCCCTTCACTCATTCCTTTCATTGGGCTGCACTCTACTTTCTCTCTCTAAAAACTTCATCCAACAACACTCTAAGGGCCTCAAAAACGTGAAGAATTCCATCATTTAGCTAGTTATATAGGTAAAACTCCTCAATCTAAGCCTGAAACTCTTCATGTTCTTCGTGTTCTTCATCACTTGAAGGTGTACGGCCGCACACCTTCATAAGGTGGCCGTACACACCTCAAAAACCCTCCAAAGTGAGAGTTTTGGCCCTCTATCTCTTAGTTGGACTTGGTTTGAGCCTTGAAACACTTGAAAATCGACGTTTGAAGCATAAACGAAGAGTGTACGGCCGCACACACACCTTGGCCGCACACTCTGGCCGCACACTCCTGTGTGCAACCACACACACAGCCTGGCCGCACACACCTTAAAGGTGGCCATACACCCACCTCATGTAATCCTTTAGGGCTCTAACACTTAGTACAAGTAGTCCCAAGTTCCTAGAATGGTTCTCCATCACATTTAGTGGTGAAATGCCTCCATTTGACTCCTTTATGTGTCATTGCATGTAATTTAGGATCAAATCGTGTTCAAGGCTTCACTTGAACATCCAGCGTTTCGTGTCGATCCTTCATTCAAATCACCCGAGGTGAGTTCATACCCCTACGCTTTTTCCGAGTTTTTCATGTTTTCAGGGGGGGGGGGGGGGAATACAAGCAAAAGCACAAGGAAACATGTGCTCAAAATATATTATTTTGTTTTAGATAATTATATTTTCAATATGCTTTTAACACAGAAAACAGTTTTACCAACCAATTAAGAAATCAACACGTAGAAACAGTTTTCAAAACGAGAACAATGAACTTGTGAATCATATAGTAAAATGTATTATTTTATAAAGGATTCATGCAAATCATAAATAGGATTTTCGGTATTATTATTTGTAAATTTGTTAGGCTATGTTTGAGACATGTCCTTGGTAACACTCACCACAAGAAACAGAGTGTAGGACTAGCACTTATGACCAGAGTCTCTTGTAGGGAGAACGTGACTGTTGTGTATAGATCTATACAAGACTGACAATCCTGCACCTCACTGCTAGCTACAGTCAGACCGACAGGTCTGCGGGTGACAAAGTCATTAAGGATACAGGCCGTTGCGGGCTATATCCAGTCAGTTACGGTCATGAAACTCAAAACTTAGGTAGCAGAGATTTACTTTTGTAATAATGAATCAAGTGAACTAACCTCAAAGTAATAACCGATTTAATTACCGGAGGGTATTAATAATAATACCTTCAGGACTTAGTTCATCACGGTTTTCTTTTGTTTAGTTTTATTTATGTAATAAGGCTAATATATGTAACGCCCCATTCCAGGTATGTTGCTTCCGTGGCATTTATTTAGAAGTTTTCGAGAGGGACTCGACGAGTCTATGGCCCGACTCGTCGAGTAGGGACGAGATTTCGAGCACGTGTTAGTCGGCGACTCGGCGAGTCCATATTCGGGACTCGGCGAGTCTGCTGCCAGGTAGAAACCCTAAATCCCCGGGTTTGCACTCTATTTAAACCACCTTATCCTTATGAGCCCCAAACTCGTTCCCTTCACCCTCAGAGCATCATTTAGCAAACCCTAATCATTCCCTTGAGTAATTGAGCATTTCTTGTGTGAATCTTGAAGTTTTGAAGAGAAGAAGGAGGCTAGATCCAAAGGAGAAGAAGAAGATCCAAGGTCTTGCACCCATTTCAGAGTTTATTGAGGTATCAGCCGATTCCCTTCTGTTTCTATGATTTATTTCTATTTCACAAGCATATTTAGCCTCTTTTAGCCATTTCTTAGCTTGTTCTTAGTAGAGAGATCACATTAGATTGATTAGCCTTCGGATCTAACCATGCTTCAGTTCCAAAATCGTAGATCTATCACCTTTATAGAGCCATTTTGCATGATAGCCCTAGATCTACTCTTCTAAGTGCCTTTTTAGCCTTTATATCCTTTTTCATGCGTATGTACACGTAAAGTTGGAAACTTTACGTGGTAAATCAGCCTTAGAAACTCATATCTATAATTTGTATGCGGTGGTTTTGATCAGAATCGAGTTTCTAGGATCTGCATGCATGTGACTCGGCGAGTCAGGTCGCGAGTCCCCGATCTTTACCCTTTGAGTGATTCCGAGTGGAGGCCAGTGAGCAGTAGGATGGACTCAGTAAGTCGGAGGTTAGACTCAGTAATGGAGGGACTCGACGAGTTGTTCATACAACTCGGCGAGTCCAAGACAATCTTCTTAGATCAAAGAACAACTCGTCGAGTTGTTCATATGACTCGACGAGTCGGATGCAGATTGCCTGAGCTTTTGAATCAAGAGGGTACTCGTCGAGTCGATGCCATGCTCGACGAGTAGCCACGAGTAGGGTTGAGAAGTGAGACTGGGGACTCGGCGAGTTGGCGCCCTAACTCGGCGAGTTAGGTCAACTGTAGGTTGACTTTGACCAGGAGAGTTGACTTTGACCAGGGGTAAAAGAGTCATTTACCCAATGCAGTGATTAGCATCTGATTGAGTGTGTTTATGGATTTGTAGCCGGGTTGAGGGCCTCAAGGAGGAGAGGCAAAAGTGTGAGAGGATAGTGGGCCGAGTAGCTTCGTTTGATTATGACAGTCGGGGATTGCTGACACTTCATGGGAGAGTGCGGGTACCGTACTGGGGTGGGGTACGGCAGGTGTTGATGGACGAGGCCCATAAGTCACGATTTTCTATCCACCCAGGGGCGAAGAAGATGTATAGAGATCTTCGACCCGATTATTGGTGGCCCTACATGAAGCGGGATGTCGCTTGAGAGATGCCTGACCTGTAGGAAGGTCAAGGCGGAGCACCAGAGGCCTCACGGCAAGATGCAGCCGTTAGACATTCCCGTGTGGAAATGGGAGGACATTACCATGGATTTTATCACCAAGCTTCCCAGGACCGCACGAGGGGTAGATTCGATATGGGTAGTGGTGGATCGGTTGACGAAGAGTGCTCATTTTATCCCGATCCAGGAGAGCATATCGGCAGAAAAGTTAGCCGATATCTATGTGCGTGAGGTAGTGGCACGTCATGGAGTGCCGGTATCGGTGGTGTCAGACCGAGACGTCCATTTCACATCCAGA
This sequence comes from Lactuca sativa, assembly GCF_002870075.4. Taxonomy (NCBI): domain Eukaryota; kingdom Viridiplantae; phylum Streptophyta; class Magnoliopsida; order Asterales; family Asteraceae; genus Lactuca; species Lactuca sativa. Next base: position 44,137,557 of record NC_056631.2, on the reverse strand, counting down.
TTCTGGAAGTGGTTTCACGACGAGATGGGTACTCGTCTCCATTTCAGCACCGCTTTCCACCCTCAGACGGACGGGCAGAGCGAGAGGACGATTCAGACTCTCGAGGACATGCTCAGGGCATGTGTTCTAGACTTCGGTGGCAGTTGGGATACGTATCTTCCATTAGCGGAATTTTCGTATAACAACAGTTATCATGCGAGCATTGATCGACCTCCCTTTGAGATGCTTTATGGGAGGAAGTGTAGGAGCCCGATTTGTTGGGGCGAGGTCGGTCAGTGGGTCGTTGGGAGCACAGAGGTGGTGCTCAAGACGACCGAGTTGATTCAGCAGGTCCGTAGTAGACTGCAGACTGCGCAGAGTCGGCAGAAGAGCTACGCCGACAGGAGGCGTTCAGACTTGGAGTTCCGGGTGGGCGATATGGTCCTATTGAAGGTCTCACCCTGTAAGGGTGTCATCAGGTTTCGGAAGAGGGGCAAGTTGGGTCCCAGATTCATTGGTCCTTTCAGGGTTTTGGCCCGAGTGGGTCGGGTTGCTTATCGGTTGGATCTTCCAGTAGAGCTTAGCCAGATACACAACACTTTCCATGTGTCTCAGTTGAGGAAGTGTTTGGTGGATGAGTCAGCAGTGGTTCCCTTAGAAGATATTCAGGTTGATAGCAGCCTGAATTATATTGAGAGGTCGGTCGCGATTTTGGACCGGAAGACAAAGACCTTGAGGAACAAGGCAATTCAGTTAGTGAAGGTGCAGTGGCAGCACCGGAAGGGGTCTGAGTGGACGTGGGAGGCTGAGGAAGAAATGAGAGAGCACTACCCGGAGTTATTTGCAGATTCAGCTGTAGCAGACTTCGAAGACGAAGTCTGAGATAAGTGGGGGAGAATTGTAACGCCCCATTCCTGGTATGTTGCTTCCGTGGCATTTATTTAGAAGTTTTCGAGAGGGACTCGACGAGTCTATGGCCCGACTCGTAGAGTAGGGACGAGATTTCGAGCACGTGTTAGTCGGCGACTCGGCGAGTCCATATTTGGGACTCGGCGAGTCTGCTGCCAGGTAGAAACCCTAAATCCCCGGGTTTGCACTCTATTTAAACCACCTTATCCTTATGAGCCCCAAACTCGTTCCCTTCACCCTCAGAGCATCATTTAGCGAACCCTAATCATTCCCTTGAGTAATTGAGCATTTCTTGTGTGAATCTTGAAGTTTTGAAGAGAAGAAGGAGGCTACATCCAAAGGAGAAGAAGAAGATCCAAGGTCTTGCACCCATTTCAGAGTTTATTGAGGTATCAGCCGATTCCCTTCTGTTTCTATGATTTATTTCTCTTTCACAAGCATATTTAGCCTCTTTTAGCCATTTCTTAGCTTGTTCTTAGTAGAGAGATCACATTAGATTGATTAGCCTTCGTATCTAGCCATGCTTCAGTTCCAAAATCGTAGATCTATCACCTTTATAGAGCCATTTTGCATGATAGCCCTAGATCTACTCTTCTAAGTGCCTTTTTAGCCTTTATATCCTTTTTCATGCGTATGTACACGTAAAGTTGGAAACTTTACGTGGTAAATCAGCCTTAGAAACTCATATCTATAATTTGTATGCGGTGGTTTTGATCAGAATCGAGTTTCTAGGATCTGCATGCATGTGACTCGGCGAGTCAGGTCGCGAGTCCCCGATCTTTACCCTTTGAGTGATTCCGAGTGGAGGCCAGTGAGCAGTAGGATGGACTCAGTAAGTCGGAGGTTAGACTCAGTAATGGAGGGACTCGACGAGTTGTTCATACAACTCGGCGAGTCCAAGACAATCTTCTTAGATCAAAGAACAACTCGTCGAGTTGTTCATATGACTCGACGAGTCGGATGCAGATTGCCTGAGCTTTTGAATCAAGAGGGTACTCGTCGAGTCGATGCCATGCTCGACGAGTAGCCACGAGTAGGGTTGAGAAGTGAGACTGGGGACTCGGCGAGTTGGCGCCCTAACTCGGCGAGTTAGGTCAACTGTAGGTTGACTTTGACCGGGAGAGTTGACTTTGACTAGGGGTAAAAGAGTCATTTATCCAATGCAGTGATTAGCATCTGATTGAGTGTGTTTATGGATTTGTAGCCGGGGAGATACCGGAGCTGCAACAGTTAGCTTCCAGAGCCATACACACAGCAGCCAGTTCGCGAGGTGAGTTTCCTTCCAGTAGGAACGGGTCTAAGGCCACAACGCCAGCCCGTTCAGTCAGCAGTAGTTTCTGGACTTCGATCCAATGCAGTAGTTAGTATGTTTGACGCCTCCGTGGCTCAGACAGGATTTATGTGTTTATGCTAGTTGATATGTTATGCTATGCTGTGTTCAGTTAGTCCGGTCTTCGGTCCGATGCAGGGGACGGGGTCCCAGTCATTTCGGACTTCGGTCCGATGCAAGGGGCGGGGTCCCAGTCAGTTTCAGACTTCGGTCCGATGCAGGGGACGGGGTCCCAGTCAGTTTCGGACTTCGGTCCGATGCAAGGGTCGGGGTCCCAGATAGTTAGTCCGGACTTCGGTCCGATGCAGGGGACGAGGTCCCAGATAGTTAGTCCGGACTTCGGTCTGATGCAGGGGACGGGGTCCCAGTCAGTGGGCAAGGCCCAGTATGTGTTTTATATGTATTGTATGGTATGTGGTAGTTTGGGGGAGCTCACTAAGCTTCGTGCTTACAGTTTCAGTTTTGGTTTCAGGTACTTCCGCAAGCAAAGGGAAGAGCTCGGGATGATGGCATCGCACACACCACAGCTTCAGTTTTTGTCCTGGTAGTTGATTCAGTTTCTTGATATGTTTGGATACAGTTGTGATACAGTTCTTCTCACAGTATTCTATTATGGTTTTCAAAACACGCAACGTATGGTTTTATTATGCGATACTCAGTTTCATGATTTTTGTTATAATAAAAGTTGAAATTTTTGGGTCGTATTTTTGGGTTGTTTCAAGTTGGTATCAGAGCCTTGGTTTGAAGGATTCGGGCGCACTCCCGAGTGTGTCCGAACTCAAACTAAGGAAGTGGTAAAAAGTTAAAAAAAAAAAAAGATTTTGAAAAGCACTTAGAAAGAAAAGAATTTTTAAACAAGATAAGGGTGTGGTGCATGCGATCAGCCGAGCTCAAGTAAGTACTCCCAAATTACCCATACATGTTTTATTATGATTAATTGTTCCAATTTCAGTAGAACAGCATGCTAGTATAGGACTACGGATCTAGGAGGATGCCTTATGTGCCTGCTATATGTGTTTCAGCTTTATGAGAATTGCATGCGAGTATTGAATAGACAGCAGTAGGATAGCCTGTTTAGGTTATGCCTGGTAGCGCGAGCTTAGCATTGCATGCTAGTACAGTTCCTCGTTATGAGAGTAGATTTGCTTGAGTAGTTTCCGGTGTCCGAATGCTTCTTGCTTCGTGCTTTGTAGAACTCTTGGTGATGAGAGTTAGCCGTTAGGTGAATACGTCACGTCACATGTGATCAGGGTTGAATAATCTCATAGTGTTGGATTTGTCCCTATTGGGCAGCTCTTGTTTGAGTCCAACCGTTGTAAGGACGAGCCTTTTACTCGAAGGATTATTCGAGCCTCATCACATGTGATGGTATTCAGGTGATGGCTAATCAGCATTACAAGGAGGCCTTCAGCAGCTGAGGACTGGTTTGAGTGGAGTCAGAGATTTCCCTAGGGCAAGCCTAGGATGAGAGTAGCAGAGATCAGTAGTAGTAGAAGTGACTTGGTGGAGTCAAGGCAGTTCTTGAGGAAAGTACGGATAGATGTGGAAGGTAGTATGGGCCCGTACTACTGAAAGCAGAGGATCCGTACTTGAATCAAGGAAGGCCGAGACAAGACCAGGAAGCTAGTAGTAGTATCAAAGATCCGTTGAGATATTTCAGTTTTTTGATGTTGCTATGATGTGTTTCAGAATGGTGGTTTTGCGTTCGAGGCCAGCAGCCGGCAGTGGAAGTGCCGGGGAGGGATCAGGATCAGGCTCGGGGGACGAGCGCATGGATGAGCAGACCAGAGAGTTTCTTTCTTCAGAGATTACTCGTATCATACTGGAGCAGACTCCTGTGATCTTCGGTTCGATCAAGGAGGGTATCCTAAAGCTGATGGATGAGAGGTTGGGCACCTTCCGTGCCGAGGTGGCGGCCATGATGGGGTCACGCACACTTACGTTCAGGGAGTTCAGGGCATGTGGAGCTCCAGATTATCACGGGGCGCGGGACCCCATAGCGAGTACTAGATGGTTGGCGGATGTGGCCAACGCGTTCCGCACGAGCAGGTGTCCCAAGGAGGACAAGGTTAGATTGGCGTCCTGTCTTCTGAAGGACAGGGAACGGGATTGGTGGGAAGAGGTCGGACATACCATTGGAGATGATGCAGCGTTAGATGCAATGACCTGGGCTGATTTCTCTACCAGGTTCAGGGTGGAGTTTGCACCGGTTATTGAGGTGCAGCAGTTAGCCAGAGAGTTTCAGGACCTCACCCAGACTATAGAGACCGTGGCGGAGATCACCGCCAAGTTCAGGGAGAGGGCTCTTCTTGTTCCTCAGTATGCAGCCGATGAGGAGATGAAGAAGGCCCGTTATCATGAGATGTTGCGGAGCGATATCCGCCAGTTTGTGAGCCGGTCCAGCCGTAAAACGTTGGATGACATGATTGCTAGGGCTCGAGAGAGGGAGATTGATCTCGAGATGGAGAATAAGAGGAAACCGGAGGTGGTTTCGGGTTCAGGAGGTTCGGGCAAAAAGCCCAAGGTTTCAGATCACAGATCCAGGATTCAGCCGAGCCACGGTCGATGTGGCAAGTGTGGGAGGATGCACGATGGAGTGTGCAAGGCAGGGAGTTCCGGCTGCTTCATGTGCGGTCGGATTGGACATTTGAGCAGGGATTGTACGACCCCTGCTACTGCCATCGCAGCATCATATCTAATTTGCTTTCAGTGCAATCAGAGGGGACATAAAAAGTCCCAGTGCCCGAGTTTAGCCGCAGTAGGAAAGGTGGCTGCACCTGCCCCTGCTACTTTGAGGATTACAGATGGCCAGCAGGGCCGAGCCGAGGCGCCAGTGGCGAAGAGTAGGGGTTTTCAGATGACAGCAGAGGAGGCGCGAGCGACTCCTGATGTGGTGACGGGTATGTATTTTCCCTTCATCTCCTTATTATTATTGATTGATTATTGCTTATGATTATATGTTTTTTATAGGGTCGTTCTCTGTGAACGACATTTCTGCTATGGTATTATTTGATTCGGGGGCCACCCGATCGTTTGTATCGCTAGCGCTTAGCAAGAGATTTAGTAAAGCTCCAGGGGAGCTGGATTGTCCACTAGAGGTTGAGATAGCAGATGACAGGACCGTAAGGGTCGCCAGAGTGCATAGAGGGTGTTCTCTTCAGTTGTTTGACGAGCAGTTTTCGGTGGACCTGGTTCCTATTCCCCTGCGAGGGAATAGGGTTATAGTAGGCATGGATTGGCTGAGTCCCAATGGGGCAGTGATTGATTGTGAGCTGCAACTAGTGAGGGTTCGTACTCCCAGTGGGGGAGAGTTAGTGATTCAGGGCGAGAGGCCACAGCGTGGACCAACCTTTTGTTCTGCCGCGAGAGCGAGACGCTATTTTCAGCAAGGTTGCGCTGGTTATGTAGCTTATGTCTTGGATGCCCGGGGAGAAGGGCAAGACGACATTTGATGATGTTCCGGTTGTGCGAGACTTCCAGGATGTATTTCCTGAGGATTTACCGGGAATACCTCCTGAGAGGCAAGTCGAGTTTAGGATCGACCTGATTCCTGGTGCGGCTTCGATAGCCAAGGCACCGTACCGTCTAGCTCCCCCTGAGATGCAGGAGTTGTCTACGCAGCTGCAGGAGCTGCTAGACAAGGGTTTCATTCGGCCAAGCAGTTCGCCTTGGGGAGCGCCGATCCTGTTTGTGAGGAAGAAGGATGGGTCACACCGTATGTGTATAGATTACCGGGAGTTGAATAAGGTAACGGTGAAGAACCGTTACCCACTCCCGAGGATAGATGATTTGTTTGACCAGCTTCAGGGAGCGTCTTGGTTCTCCAAGATCGATCTACGCTCCGGATATCATCAGATGCGGGTTAGGGATGAGGATGTGTAGAAGACTGCTTTCAGGACTATGTATGGTCATTATGAGTTTGTGGTGATGCCATTTGGGCTCACCAATGCTCCAGCCGCGTTCATGGATCTCATGAATCGCGTGTGTAGACCGATGCTGGATCGGTTAGTGATAGTATTCATAGATGATATCTTGGTGTATTCCAAGACGCAGGAGCAGCACGAGGAGCACCTGAGGGAGGTGCTGGAAGTTTTGAGGAGGGAGAGACTTTTTGCAAAGTTCTCCAAGTGCGAGTTCTGGTTGCGCGAGGTGCAGTTCCTTGGTCACCTCGTCAACCAGAAGGGTATTTTGGTGGATCCGGCAAAGATAGAGGCCGTGATGCAGTGGGAGGTCCCGAAGTCTCCATCCGAGATTCGGAGCTTCCTAGGGTTGGCAGGGTATTACCGGAGATTCATTCAGGATTTCTCCAAGATAGCAGTGCCGCTCACCCGACTGACCAAGAAGTCGGTGGTATTTCGTTGGGGGCCTGAGCAGCAGGCAGCGTTCGAGACCCTCAGGCAGAGATTGTGCGAGGCTCCGATCCTTACCTTGCCAGAGGAGATAGAGGACTTTGTAGTCTACTGTGATGCCTTAATCATAGGTATGGGAGCAGTGTTGATGCAGCGAGGCCATGTGATAGCTTACGCCTCGAGGCAGTTGAAGCCTCACGAGGCTAACTATCCTACCCATGATTTAGAGCTGGGGGCGGTTGTGTTTGCCCTCAAGATTTGGGACATTATCTTTATGGGGTCCGTTGTACTATCTACACGGATCACAAGAGTTTGAGGTATCTTATGGATCAGCCGAGTCTGAACATGAGGCAGAGGAGGTGGTTGGATGTGATGAAAGATTATGACTGTGAGATCCTTTACCATCCAGGGAAGGCCAACGTGGTGGCCGACGCCCTAAGCCGCAAGGTGTCGGCAGCCCCTATCAGAGATTTGTATTTGAGGATGACAGTGATTACTCCGTTGTTGGAACGGATTAGGGAGGCTCAGGTTGAGGGCCTCAAGGAGGAGAGGCAAAAGTGTGAGAGGATAGTGGGCCGAGTAGCTTCGTTTGATTATGACAGTCGAGGATTGCTGACACTTCATGGGAGAGTGCGGGTACCGTACTGGGGTGGGGTACGGCAGGTGTTGATGGACAAGGCCCATAAGTCACGATTTTCTATCCACCCAGGGGCGAAGAAGATGTATAGAGATCTTCGACCCGATTATTGGTGGCCCTACATGAAGCGGGATGTCGCTTGAGAGATGCCTGACCTGTAGGAAGGTCAAGGCGGAGCACCAGAGGCCTCACGGCAAGATGCAGCCGTTAGACATTCCCGTGTGGAAATGGGAGGACATTACCATGGATTTTATCACCAAGCTTCCCAGGACCGCACGAGGGGTAGATTCGATATGGGTAGTGGTGGATCGGTTGACAAAGAGTGCTCATTTTATCCCGATCCAGGAGAGCATATCGGCAGAAAAGTTAGCCGATATCTATGTGCGTGAGGTAGTGGCACGTCATGGAGTGCCGGTATCGGTGGTGTCAGACCGAGACATCCATTTCACATCCAGATTCTGGAAGCGGTTTCACGACGAGATGGGTACTCGTCTCCATTTCAGCACCGCTTTCCACCCTCAGACGGACGGGCAGAGCGAGAGGACGATTCAGACTCTCGAGGACATGCTCAGGGCATGTGTTCTAGACTTCGGTGGCAGTTGGGATACGTATCTTCCATTAGCGGAATTTTCGTATAACAACAGTTATCATGCGAGCATTGATCGACCTCCCTTTGAGATGCTTTATGGGAGGAAGTGTAGGAGCCCGATTTGTTGGGGCGAGGTCGGTCAGTGGGTCGTTGGGAGCACAGAGGTGGTGCTCAAGACGACCGAGTTGATTCAGCAGGTCCGTAGTAGACTGCAGACTGCGCAGAGTCGGCAGAAGAGCTACGCCGACAGGAGGCGTTCAGACTTGGAGTTCCGGGTGGGCGATATGGTCCTATTGAAGGTCTCACCCTGTAAGGGTGTCATCAGGTTTCGGAAGAGGGGCAAGTTGGGTCCCAGATTCATTGGTCCTTTCAGGGTTTTGGCCCGAGTGGGTCGGGTTGCTTATCGGTTGGATCTTCCAGTAGAGCTTAGCCAGATACACAACACTTTCCATGTGTCTCAGTTGAGGAAGTGTTTGGTGGATGAGTCAGCAGTGGTTCCCTTAGAAGATATTCAGGTTGATAGCAGCCTGAATTATATTGAGAGGTCGGTCGCGATTTTGGACCGGAAGACAAAGACCTTGAGGAACAAGGCAATTCAGTTAGTGAAGGTGCAGTGGCAGCACCGGAAGGGGTCTGAGTGGACGTGGGAGGCTGAGGAAGAAATGAGAGAGCACTACCCGGAGTTATTTGCAGATTCAGCCGTAGCAGACTTCGAGGACGAAGTCTGAGATAAGTGGGGGAGAATTGTAACGCCCCATTCCTGGTATGTTGCTTCCGTGGCATTTATTTAGAAGTTTTCGAGAGGGACTCGACGAGTCTATGGCCCGACTCGTAGAGTAGGGACGAGATTTCGAGCACGTGTTAGTCGGCGACTCGGCGAGTCCATATTTGGGACTCGGCGAGTCTGCTGCCAGGTAGAAACCCTAAATCCCCGGGTTTGCACTCTATTTAAACCACCTTATCCTTATGAGCCCCAAACTCGTTCCCTTCACCCTCAGAGCATCATTTAGCAAACCCTAATCATTCCCTTGAGTAATTGAGCATTTCTTGTGTGAATCTTGAAGTTTTGAAGAGAAGATGGAGGCTAGATCCAAAGGAGAAGAAGAAGATCCAAGGTCTTGCACCCATTTCAGAGTTTATTGAGGTATCAGCCGATTCCCTTCTGTTTCTATGATTTATTTCTCTTTCACAAGCATACTTAGCCTCTTTTAGCCATTTCTTAGCTTGTTCTTAGTAGAGAGATCACATTAGATTGATTAGCCTTCGGATCTAGCCATGCTTCAGTTCCAAAATCGTAGATCTATCACCTTTATAGAGCCATTTTGCATGATAGCCCTAGATCTACTCTTCTAAGTGCCTTTTTAGCCTTTATATCCTTTTTCATGCGTATGTACACGTAAAGTTGGAAACTTTACGTGGTAAATCAGCCTTAGAAACTCATATCTATAATTTGTATGCGGTGGTTTTGATCAGAATCGAGTTTTTAGGATCTGCATGCATGTGACTCGGCGAGTCAGGTCGCGAGTCCCCGATCTTTACCCTTTGAGTGATTCCGAGTGGAGGCCAGTGAGCAGTAGGATGGACTCAGTAAGTCGGAGGTTAGACTCAGTAATGGAGGGACTCGACGAGTTGTTCATACAACTCGGCGAGTCCAATACAATCTTCTTAGATCAAAGAACAACTCGTCGAGTTGTTCATATGACTCGACGAGTCGGATGCAGATTGCCTGAGCTTTTGAATCAAGAGGGTACTCGTCGAGTCGATGCCATGCTCGACGAGTAGCCACGAGTAGGGTTGAGAAGTGAGACTAGGGACTCGGCGAGTTGGCGCCCCAACTCGGCGAGTTAGGTCAACTGTAGGTTGACTTTGACCGGGAGAGTTGACTTTGACCAGGGGTAAAAGAGTCATTTACCCAATGCAATGATTAGCATCTGATTGAGTGTGTTTATGGATTTGTAGCCGGGGAGATACCGGAGCTGCAGCAGTTAGCTTCCAGAGCCATACACACAGCAGCCAGTTCGCGAGGTGAGTTTCCTTCCAGTAGGAACGGGTCTAAGGCCACAACGCCGGCCCGTTCAGTCAGCAGTAGTTTCTGGACTTCGGTTCAATGCAGTAGTTAGTATGTTTGGCGCCTCCGTGGCTCAGACAGGATTTATGTGTTTATGCTAGTTGATATGTTATGCTATGTTGTGTTCAGTTAGTCCGGTCTTCGGTCCGATGCAGGGGACGGGGTCCCAGTCAGTTTCGGACTTCGGTCCGATGCAGGGGGCGGGGTCCCAGTCAGTTTCGGACTTCGGTCCGATGTAGGGGACGGGGTCCCAGTCAGTTTCGGACTTCGGTCTGATGCAAGGGACGGGGTCCCAGATAGTTAGTCCGGACTTCGGTCCGATGCAGGGGACGGGGTCCTAGTCAGTGGGCAAGGCCCAGTATGTGTTTTATATGTATTATATGGTATGTGGTAGTTTGGGGGAGCTCACTAAGCTTCGTGCTTACAGTTTCAGTTTTGGTTTCAGGTACTTCCGCAAGCAAAGGGAAGAGCTCGGGATGATGGCATCGCACACACCACAGCTTCAGTTTTTGTCCTGGGAGTTGATTCAGTTTCTTGATATGTTTGGATATAGTTGAGATACAGTTCTTCTCACAGTATTCTATTATGGTTTTCGAAATACGCAACGTATGGTTTTATTATGCGATACTCAGTTTCATGATTTTTGTTATAATAAAAGTTGAAATTTTTGGGTCGTATTTTTGGGTTGTTTCAATATACCTCTCTGGGTGTAACAAGGGTTTTTAAAAGAAAACTGCTTTTATCAACACGAGTATGGTAGATACTTGCAAACCTCAGTTTAAAATGGATAATCAACCATCAACCTTTAGGGAAAATATAGGATTTTCCCGGGATAAACCGGCTATTCAAAACGGATTGTTTTACAACCAACGGATATTCATATTCATTCCACGACACATTGGATTGTACATGTTATGTACGAACATGGAAGTCATGGAATGAATGGGTTTTTCAAACATGCTTTTCATAAGAAAATATAGGATTTTCTTGAGGAACACTTTTCAAAAGGATTCAAAGAACACTTTTCCACCAAAACTAAATGCTTATGAACTCACCAGCTTTATGTTGATATTCTTTCAAAACTGCTTGTAATCTCAGGGAATTAGTAGACAGGTATTTCTAGGAGTTCGGAGAAGTCGAAGCGTTAGAGTCGCACCTTTCAATTTTACTTTTGATAAGAACAAAACTATGTATTAAACAATGTAAAACTTTTTCACATATGTATTCAATGTCTGGTTGTGTTTACTATGCTTGCTATGATACAATTGTTGTGATACTACGCATGACGTCAGCCGCCCCCGAACGTTTCCGCCATTCCGGTTTGGGGGTGTGACACGTTGATTGTTGCGCCTTTGCTGTATCTCGACATCTCCCCCTCACCATATCTAGCCATCGCCGACTTGTTATTCTTGTCTTGCCATCGCCAATTGCCATAAAAATCAACGAAGACCATGTCTTCTTTGAAATAGATGTTCAAGCCAAAGAGTAATATGAACACACTTTCTCTCATCCTCTTGGTGTAAATATTCAGAAGGTAAACATACAAATTGGCTATGCTTTCTCTCGTATAGGTAAAGGTAATATTACTGTGATGATGTCATAAACTTTATGATATAGCTATATTTGTTATTTGATATTAATTTATTTACAATAATTTTATTACATTTCTTATTTACTAATGTTGATCTATGAAATTAGTTTGATTTCTTCATATCCACCTATTTACATAATTTTATTACATATCTTATTTACTAATTTTATTACATTTTTAAATGTTTACTAATTAGTTTGTTATAAAATTTATCACCATGGAGATGACATACATGCCATTGGTTAGTAGATTTCTTCATATCCACCTATTTACATAATTTTACATAAATAAATATTGCTATTTGTTAGTAGAAATATATTTTGATGAATAATATTACAATATGATCCACATGTGCTTATGTCTGGTAAATGGAAGCCAGAGGGAGCAGATGTTGTTCTTGATGATAATGTATCAGTTAATGCTAATGTAGTTGAATCATTTCCTAAGATGAATCATTTTTAAAACTATGAATCATGTTCTCAAAAGATTTAATTACATGGATCATCCATAAATGGTAAATAATATACAATGTATGGTGATTGGATATAAATATTGCCAATTGTTAGGCTTTAACCTTCTCATGAATGGCAGTTTAGGCATGTTTAACCATTTTTATTTTCAATTTTTTTTATTCATGATTTTTTTTTATATATTTTAAGTAAAACAAACTTCATGATACTCTACATCAAATCCAAATTCTGATAGATTAACATATTGGCTGAGTATAAGAATTAGCAATGTAATTTTATTTGTTTTGTCTAAAAGTTGGATGGCGCAAATAGCAATATGCTTTCTTTTTTTATCTAACAATGGTTTATATATATATATATATATATATATATATATATATATATATATATATATATATATATATATATATATATATATATATATATTTCTTATCTAACCACTTTTCAAAAATAAAATATTTAGATTTTTTAATTACATTTTTGAGCGACTAACGCATATTTGAAAGTACGTTGCTATTTCTTGTGACACGATTATAACAATGTACTCTGGAAGTATAATGGTTTTATAAAAAAACAACTGAATAAAATTTAAATCTATTTAGAGTAAATACAACTTTGGTTCTTATTAGGGGTGAGCATAGTGCGGTTTGGTGCGGTTTTTGGACTAAAACCGAACCGAAAACCGAAATTGCGGTTTTTATATCTATAAAACCGATAGGTGCGGTTTTTGTCTTGGTTCGGTTTTGCGGTTTCTTATGCGGTTTCGGTTTTTTTTTGCGGTTTCGGTTATTAACCGCAATATAAAAATGGTGTGGTTTTATTTGGTTTGGTGCGGTTATTTTTATGTCCAACCTCAATTTCATTTTCAACTTTTTGACTTTCCTTTATTTCCTTTATTAAGATTTTATTAAGATTTGAGTTTCTTATATGAGCTTTCTTTATTACCTTTATTTAGCTTTTGATTTCTTTTTTCAACTACAGTATGTTTTTTTTTTTCAAATAAATGGGGAGTAGCATCGACTAATATTTTTTATCAATAAGTTCCATTTAATTTTTTTCAACTAGCAATTTCAAATCTTCAACAACAAGGTAAATAAATTAGATATATAAACACACGATCTATTCCAACCACAATTTAAAACTAATCAATTCATTTTAATTCCTAACCATTAAGCCATCAACATCTTAGTTTAAACTTCATGTAACAAAACATTCATCAAAGTTAAAACTTCATCAAAAGCATAAACAAGTTTTTATCATCACCAACAAAACATATATAAAATAAACCGCCATTACTAATCTCTTTGATCTTTGGAAGAATTTTTTGTTTTCAGTCTGCATAAATAAACAGAAATATTAGATTATTAGTATATACACCACCATTAATCATAATTATAACATGAAATCAAAACATATGGAAAAAACCTTACCCATTTATAAACCCGCCATCTTCTCATTGAATTCATCAATGTCTTTACTCTTCATAGAACAACCAAGCTCAAGATCTACCAATGAACACCTTATCCAATCTTGTGCACAAATTAAAGTTTCTGCGGTGTCGAGGTTAAGTGAACTCCTATACTTATCAATAACTCTGCCACCTGTACTAAATGCGGACTCCGATGCAACAGTTGAGATCGGCGTAGCCAAAACATGTCTAGCTACGGTAGACAGTATAGGGAATTTTATTGAATTCACTTTCCACCATCCCAAAAGATCAAACTTGTCCCTTTTTTCCCTTCCATCCGCTAGATAAATCTCCACCTCACTCTTAATATCTTGACCACCATGATCAAATTTGTCAAATTCTAGCTCTAAGTCAATATCCATCTCACCAAAGCTACTTGAACTTTCACCAAAAATATTATCATTTATGTTTTGTACATTCATTTTTTCCGATTTGCTCTTGTAATGGTTAAACAAATCTTCAAGAGTCTTGGTCACCAATCCCACTATGTCTTTGCTTTTCTGACTACCTTTACCATAGATCAATTCAATGCAATAAGTAACGTATGCAAGCTTGTTGTGTGGATCCAAAACAACCGCAACATAAAGTAGATAATTCATATTATTTACTTTGTCCCAATATTTGTCATACTTTTTTTTCATCGATATCGCCATCTTCTTCTTTTGTTCAACTTGACTCAAGGTCATCTTAGTGATGGTAGCTTGCATTTTCACAAGCTCAGAAAAAAATATATTTGCAGTTACATACTTCGAACCAGATATCTTAGTTGTAACATCAAAAAATATTTTCAAGTACTCGATCAAATTCCTATTTTAAATGCCAATATTAATATGCAAGTACTAAAATAACAAATACAAAGTAATCACTAAAAAAATTAAACATACCTAGCTGTCTCCCAATCAACATCACTTGGAGCACCAACTACTTTAGTCTTTCTTTTCTGTTTTCTTGTGCTCCCGTTCACTTCATCCGCCTCAGTGCGAAAATAAGCCCCGTAAGAAGGGTCTATCGTATAAAGCCTATTAAGAAAAGAAAAGAGGCACTCAATGTTAGTTAAAAGAAAAAATAATATAAATATAAAACAATTAAAACTACCTTTCAAACGCATTCTCATAAAGTACAGCTGTATCCAACATTAAATATGTTGAATTTCATCTTGTGTCTACATCAAGAGAGGGATTTTGTTTCGATTTTACTTCAACACGAGCAACACAGTCTTCAAAACTTTTATATCGAGCCGGTGATGATCGTACATACGTCACTGCATTTCGAATTCTAGTAACAGAATCGAATTGCTCTTCCAAGCCATCTCTAACAACAAGATTGATGATATGTGCACAACATCATAGGTGCAGATATTTACAATCTAATATATCATTCGGTCCCTTCAACATTCTTTTCAATTATCTTATAGCCCCGTCATTTGAAGACGTATTATCCACCATGACAGTAAACACAGTTTCAATCCCCCACTTTTGTATGCACTTTTAAACCAAACTCCCAATGGTTTCACTCTTATGATTCTCTATAGGGCAAAAGTTCAGAATTTTTTTTTGTAAAACCCATGCATCGTCAATCCAATGTGCTATAAGACACATATAATTCACGTTCTGAACAGATGACCATGTGTCGGTAGTTAGGCACACTGTTTGACCTTTCAACATCTCTTTTACTTTCTTTGCTTCTTGTTCATAAATCTCTACACAATCTCGAGCGACGGTCCATCTAGATGTCATTTTAAACTCTGGATTTAATTCCCACACAAACTCCTTAAAACCCTCATCATCAACAATGCTAAACGGTCGATTGTCTTTAATGCACATTTTGACAAGGGCTAATCTACACTTCTCTTGGCTAAAGGAATGCTTAGCCAAAGACCCACCCGCGTCGGTACCTTTTGGCTTAAAACTTAATTTTGTTTGTTTCTTTAAATCTTCTTTTTTGCTTTCATAAAGGGGGCTGAGCCTACAAGAATTAACTAGATGACTGAGTAATGAGGATGTACCATTCTCTCTAGCGCCACAAGCTAAAACCTTTTTACAATATTTGCATTTTGATTTTTTAGCGCCTTTAACATATGGAAAATGCTCCCAAACAATGGACCGCAACTTAGATTTTGGATTCTTTTCTTTTTAAATACCACCTTCACCCGGGACTTCAACTCCGTTGTCTTGTTGATCATTAACATCAATTACACCTTCTTTAGTAGCCATGCTAAAACACATAGTATATTAGTAATCAATCAGGTGAAAACATCACAGATTCATAGATTCACACTATCAATGATTCACAAATTCACACTATCAAAGATTCACAGATTCACTCATTCACACTATTATAGATTCAAAACAAAAGCAGGAAACATTTGCAACAAGTCAACAACTACTCAGCTAAGGATATGATAATACAAATGCTATATCTGATATCTAGTGCATCAGTTGGGTTTCACAGTGTTTTGGAGTAAGCATCCAAAAAAAACTTAGAATCAACTTTTCAGATGATTCAAAAGCTTAAACAGAAAAATCAAGGGTATAAGAGATTTTATTATTATGAGTCGATGCATAGCATAATCAAGTTAAGATGAGTCAAAAACGAATAAATCAAAGCTATTCCTCTTTTCTCAATTCATATGATAAATGTTCTAACAGACGGTTGGAACCTGGAACAATCATATCACACTTTTGATAGTTAATATATGAATTCGATTGCAGTTTACCTGAGACGAAACGGAAAATTACTTCAAGCTTCAGGTCTCCAGAATCGAGTATTGTCTTCCAATTCCAGTCGTCGGAGCAGATGCTCGATAGTTGATTCTCGGTGGGTGCTTGAGGCTTTAGTGGTTCATCCGTTTAACCTTAAGAGGGGTGATGTTGGACGGAGGCTAGGGCTGTAGGGCACATAATCGATAAAGTTTGAGTGATGAAGTACTCTGCATGCACGAGCTTTTTTTGGGCAATAATAAATGTATTTTAATTAAAAAATAATTATATATATATATATATATATATATATATATATATATATATATATATATATATATATATATATATATATATATATATATATATATATATATATATATATTCAAATAATAATAATATTTTAATATTGCGGTGCGGTTCGGTTATTGCAGTTTTATGAAAATATAAAACCGCACCGCGCCGAAAATTTGCGGTTTTTTGGAATTTTAAAACCGCAACATCGGTTATATGTTCGGTTTCGGTTTTTTGGTGTCGGTTTTTCAGTTATTTTGCGGTTTTTCGGTTTGCGGTTCGGTTTTTGCTCACCCCTAGTTCTTATGGTTGTCGCTGTTTTGCAGTTTTTTGGTCCATGTTTTGAAATTTTGACATGGTTGGTCTTCATGGTTGCCAACTCTTGTAAGATTAGTCCCGATCCATGTGAATATCTATTTGTTTTTTAAATAATGTCATTTGTATCCATATTTTAAGCAGGATTTTTTTTAATAGATTAGTCCCCATCCATGTAAATATTATGGACATGTTCATTATTTTTTTTATGTTGTGTGTAACCATAAAAGTTCTTATGAACACAAAGTTCTTATGAACACTAATAACCACCAAAATATCATATTGCCCTCCCTTTCTTTTGTTTCCTATAATATTTCATTTTTTTTATTTATGTCAATTTGACCATATTTCCATCTTTTGTTTCACAAAATATTCCATATTTTATTTATGTCTTTTTTTTTTAAACCGCAACATGGTTCGTAACTTTTTAGCTAATTAAAGGAAATATTGTTTAGTATAACAAATTCTAAAAAAAATCTATTTATTTATAGAGGAAATAATTAGAGCATTTCTGTCAATTATTTTTAAACCGCGAAAGTTTTAAAAAAAATATTTATTATAACATCTTACTTTCATTTTGTTTTCAGTTAGGCAAATTAAATGATATAATGACATGCTGCCAATTTCTTATTTTTGAATGGTTGGTTAGTGATTATTCATTTTTTTCTTCGGATATAATCTTTTTCATTTCTACCGATTTTTTTTATCATTTAGTGATTATTCTTTTTTTATTTGTTTATTTATTTATCATGATTTAGACTTGACTATTATTTAAGTTTTTTGAATAAACAACTTTTTTTGAAATTGCTACCAACTTCCTATTAACTATTTCATGCATGAGGTTCCTTTGCAAAGTTCTTGATTCAAAATGATTTCAAAACCGAATATCAATAATAAGATACTATCATTTGCAAAGTTTCTTTAATGGCTAAATACCAAAAATAGCATTATACATTCAATCTTTCCTCTACTCTAAAGCAATTACTAATTACATTAATAGTTTACTGTTTTTTTAATGACTAGGTGGAAATAGAAATGTAAATTTTTTCCCTTATTGTCCCATCTTTGTAGATGATATATCGAAGAGAAATTATTATTTATGGAATCGGGTATGATTATCTATGTTATTATTGATACATTCTTCAATTCATAATAATGTATATGGTTATGGATAAGATAGAAATCACAATTTGGAAGACACGTAGTGTAAAAAAAAATTAATGTTTTTTCTATTGGGTACATGGGTTTAAAACACGAGTGACACTACTAATATAGATTTATTTGGAATTTTTTTTAGTGTCACCCCTACGAAAATGTTCTGCGTCCGCCAGTGATTACATGTTTGGAAGACACCTCCTTTCCTAGCTCGAGATTTTCTCAAGACAACACAAGCTATATAGTATTTGCAAACAAGAACTAATTGTCTGTAGATATTAATTTCTGAAAAAAAAAAAAAAAAAAAACTGTTCACCCCTGACGCTTGGCGCGGGTAAACGACTCGTGTGTGTATATATATATATATATATATATATATATATATATATATATATATATATATATATATATATATATATATGGAAAAGTTCAATAGAGAACCATAATTATGGGTTCTTCAAGAAACCAATTTTTTTCTTTAATTTCTAGAGCTTATTCTTTATCGAAAAAATAATCTAAAAATATCTAAATTCATATATTAACATTGTGAATGTGAAAAATATTTTTCGGATTCACCGTGTGAATCCGGATTCACGTTGTGAATTTTCGAAGATTCACATTGTGAATTTGACGTAAAAAAAATCGAATTTTATATCATTGGAAAAAGGATAAAAAGTCATGAAATTCTATATTTTCAGTTTTTTTTTTTAATAAAAAATAAGTTCTAAAAGTTGAAAAAAAAATTGGTTCCTTGGTTAATTATGGTTCTCTATTGAACCTCACCCTATATATATATATATATATATATATATATATATATATATATATATATATATATATATATATATATATATATATATATATATATATATATATATATATATATATATATATATATATATATATATAGGGAGAGGATCAAATGAGAACACCTAAAAGGTTGAGAACGCGAGAACAATTATAGACCAATAATTCCATAAGGGTGTAAAAGAAATTTTACAATGTAATTAAATATGGATAATTAGTTAATTCCTACAATCATGGGATGCTATCTAATTAATTGATTTTTTTTTACCTAAATACTAAAAATGAATTTAATCTATTTTTAATCAATAAGATTATTAAAAAAACGTTTTTACCATGATCAAAAAATGTTTTTTATTTTTTATTTTTTATTTTTTTACCAGTATATTAAAAAGGTTGATGAATTAAGCATTTCACTGAATATGTGTACTCATACAAAAATAAAAACATATTTGTAGTCATGTACGAAGCCGTTGTAATCGTCAATGAATAGATGAATTAAGTTATAATAATAAATGAATATAACACACTTTATAGAGAAAAATTACAATACAACTATAATCATAAATAAATCAAAACATATTGGATATATATCTGGATCATCTATTCATAAATAATAACACAAAAAGTTACAATGTAATACATATCTATTTTTCTATAATCACATTTGAATACAACATAAACAAAAATTATAAAAAAAAATAATTAATTACTATTATACAATCATAAATGAATAAGACGAGATCTTTTCTGCTTTGTATTGTTTGGTTGTATATTAGCACTCCAACATTCTGTTTGTAGAAGCATCTCGATTTCCTTTACACACTGTGAAATAAAGAAATAAATACAATTAACTATCAACTAAATTAAAAAGATTTAGAAAAACACATATGCCATCAAATTATATATGAAAAGACATAAACAAAATATAAAATGCATATGAAATCCTATAATTATAATTAAATTCATAAATGAATATGTATCATTAATAACAAATAAATACACTTCTAATCATAATGGATACCACTCTAATCATAAATGAATACCATAGCTGCAGATGAGGCATGGGGTCTTTCAAAATACTTCTGAAATCCAATGTCATATGATTTTTTGACAAGCATGTGAAGTTCATCTTTATGGCAATATCTTTTGCAGATTCAAGGTTAACTATTAAATGTTTAGCTTTTACAGAGGGATACCATTTGACATCATCACTAATTTTAGCAAGAAGACAAAGCTGAACAATGTTTGCAAAGGAAAAACGCACCAAAAATTTGAAAAGATCATAGAAATTCATGCCTGCATGAAAAAAAAGACTTTGTAACTTAACTTATATAAGAATGCATGATTTTTTTTATTGGCTAATCACTAAAATAACTTCCTACATGTATTAGCTGCAATATTTCGTTGACAAAGTCCTTCAAAATCATCACAAATGTCATTGATATCTTCAATATACTCTGTAGCTTCTTTGTAATCTCTCAAAAGATGATCCCACTAAAAGTACAATAATAAGTGAATGATAAAAACAAATGTTCATAAATTGTTTTTGGTTTATTTGATTGTTACTTACCACCCAAGAAATGTTATATGCATTGAACCAATTGTGGTTTATTGATATTGTATCTTCCTGTAACAAATATATTAAGCACAAATATATAAAAAAATCTATCACATACCACAAATATATGTGTATTTGTAACATACCAGATTATAAACTTGATGATGCCATCCATTAGGAACAAAAATTATTTCATAGAAATCAATTGGTACTAGCTTTATGGAAATTCTACTGATGCCCTTGCTTTATGGAAATCGAATAGAATAAAAAGATGTTATTATAGAGATTAATTGGTACTAGAACTCGATGAAAGCCCAGGTTGATAGAAATCAATTGTGATTTTGATAATGCTTGCAAGTATATAAAGAGGGTAAAATCGGAATTATAGAGTTCCGATTCCTTCTCAATACGTGATTAATTTCCTTTCATACCAAGTAGCCCTTGCTTTATGAAAACCCTAATTTCAGAAAAATAATGATGATTAAGAGGAACAACGATGGTGATAGAATGTCGACAAAATCACCTGAAAAGGGTCAATCTTTTGAAGATTGATCTGGAGGCGAAAAAGGTTGACCATGGTTTCGACGGATGTGAATGATGACGTCTTGGGTGGTGGTGGTTGTTCGGAGACACGGTGGTGGTTGTTCGGAGTCACTACACATAAACTCCATGGGTTGGCGAGTTGTGATGGTCAGATTATGGCTGCGAGACTGTGAAAATTGATGGTGCGATGGAAGGAGTTTGAGAGAAGAATATACCATGGTGTGCAAGAGGCAATTTATTGATAAAACCCTAGATATATAGAAAGAGAGATGAATAACAATATGGAGAATTAGAAAGGAAATACGGGAGTAAGTGAGAAATTATAGGAATGGGCAAAAGATGTAATTACCATCATACCCTTATCACCTTTTTAAAAGTTACACTTTAATACTAACAATTTCAGAATTTACATAAATGGTCCATTTGATATTAGCCTTAGATTTCAATATTTAGATGCTCTAGATCTATTCTCGCGTTCTCAACCTTTTAGGTGTTCTCATTTGATCCTACTCCTATATATATATATATATATATATATATATATATATATATATATATATATATATATATATATATATATATATAAGAGAGAGAGAGAGAGAAAGAGAGAGAGATTCTTGTAACAATAAGAATGGGAATTGAAGCACTTTCTATGTTTCTGTTGCAATCGATGAATGAAGAATAGAAAAGAAAAAAACATATCACTTTTTTTTTCTTTTCATTAATCAAACCCAACCCCTCATTCTTTCTCTTTGATAAACGAAGAACATATCACTTTCTTCTCTTTCTCTTAATTGAACCCGGCCCCCATCTTCCAATCGATGCTCTACAAAAAACGAAAGAGTCGCCGGTATAAGGTAGAAGGATATAAAACAAGAGGAAGTATTGTTGCCGGAAAAAGGTGGACGTTAGGACCAAGATTGAGGGCGTTAACGACTGTCTATAATGATAGAAATGAGAGAAGGAATTAGATATAATTATGGAGATGTAGTTACCTGATAAATTAGCAGTCAAAATACTTGTCAGTTTTAATCATCAATTAGCAGCCAAAATAGCTATGAATTTTAAACCACTGCAAGAAATATAAATTCATTGCTCGGTATATGTTTAAGCTTTGAATTAATTCAACTTTGTTGACACACATTTTGATTTTACTTGAAATGATGGTAGAAATCAAGGTTTAAGTTTGGACATTAAGAAAAGAATACTACTCAATCATAATTAGTATATTGATAATATATAAGAACATTCACAATGTATAGTTTAACGTGAAAGTTAAATGAGATGACATGTCTAATTAACATTCAATAAATTAAACTTTAAAATTATGGTATGTCATATTCACATTCAATGGATATAAAGTATAGTGGTCATTAAACTCTTTAATGAGAAAATGAAACATTTTCACTATTAAATATATATTTCATTGAACTCTATTGAGTTCACTGCATTTGAGTTCAGTGCATTATAGAAAATTAATATAAAGTTGTATAATGAAGAAAAATGATAATGTATTAATCCATTAAACTCTAGTGATACCCTAATTAGCTTACTACTTTTATACTTCCTTCGTTCCAATATTATTGTCCACAGACAAAAAACACAAATATCAAGAAAAACATTAATTATCACTAACTTTATATAATAAAATGACAGTTTTGTCTTTACTTTGCATTTAATGTTTCATTAAATTTTAGTTTGTTAAGTAATAACAAGGGAGTATTTTGGTAAAAATGTTATTTATTTTTAGAAGTCGACTATTATTTTAGGACAAACCAAAAAAGAAAGATATACTATAATTTTGGGAAAGAATGAGTATTAAAAGCAACACGGGTTCAATGGTTCATTTTATATGCATAATGTTTCCAGAAAATGACCGCGCGTAAACATCGTTATCATTACATAGATTCACTTCAACGCTATTTTGTGTTATAAATTTTGTTTTGTGATTAGTGTCATAGTTTTCGTAGACTTCTTTTATATATTTTCCGTTTTAGGATTAACTTTTGCTAAAGTGTTCGTCGGGAACAAAATTATATATATATATATATATATATATATATATATATATATATATATATATATATATATATATATATATATATATATATATATATATATATATATATATATATATATATATATATATATATATATATATATATATATATATATATATATATATATATATATATAGAAGTAGGTTCAATGGAAAATGAACAATTAGGACAATATATGCTGGAACCAATGATCAAGTGACACATATCTATTTCTTTTTTCATAAGCAATGTATTATGGAAGTTATTTATGTAGTTATTTAAAAAGTGATGTGTTGTCACACTTTCATTGGTTCTAACATGTGTTGCCCTAATTGTTTATTTTCCATATAACCCTTCCATATATATATATATATATATATATATATATATATATATATATATATATATATATATATATATATATATATATATATGTATATATATATATATATATATATATATATATATATATATACCCTAATAAATGAAAATGTTATTGCCACTTATCATTCTTTTATTTATTTGGCCACATGTCATTTTGTCATAATTTTGAAATATATTTATTTTCCACTTGTCAATTACTTCATTATTCATTTCTACTATATCATTAATTTAGTTTCCATAAATTAAATGTACAATAATAACTATTAATTTTAAATTTCAAATTTCAGTTTCAATTTCAATTAAATTTAGACTTTAAACATTTGTATTTAACATTTTATAATAATAAATTGTTTAGTATACGGGTCTAACAATTAAATACATAATTTTAATTAATTTATTTTTTGCATGTTTTTTTTTTCATTATTTTCACTTATTTCATATTTCAAATTCAAATAAACTTTTCATTTAATCGCTCCTGATTAACATTATGTTTTAATTAACCCGTATAATATACGGGTTTCACAACTAATATATATATATATATATATATATATATATATATATATATTAAAATTGGTAAACTAAATTTTTTAGCATTTTTGTTTTTTGCTTTGTGTACATATAGCGTGCGACTGTTTTTCCTGCGTCTCTTTTACTCTCTCACACACATACAGCACCTTAATAGAATATTTAGATTGAGATTAACCATGGTGGGAAAACCAAAACTTATAATATAACAAGTACACTGCATATAACACATGACTATATATGGAAAACACAAGTGTCCCATATTTATTTTAATAAATACTTTATGATATTTGTTTGTAAAGCTTCCCAACCAACGTCTTAGGATGAACTTAATTTACTGGACCCTGCAACAACCACAAAAGAAAATATAAAAACAGGTTTGATTTATTATATAGTTTGATAATATTCTAACTAATAATTAAATACTAATGTCCTTTTGATAATAAGAATCTGAAAAACTTTTGAACCAAAATTAAAATTTTCAACTTTTTTTATGATAATATTGTTGATGAGAGAAAGTGTATATTTGATTTCGATTATTACAAAAAAAGACACTTATGGTTATGGAACGATATCTATGTTAAATTTTATGCTTACTAAACAGAAAAGAAGAAGAAGAAGAATGCCATGCATGTTGAAATATCTAGTCGATGAGACGTAATATCTAGTTTGACACGGAAGAATGATCTCTATATCTATTTTGAGACGGAAGGGTAATGCTTAAAAAAGTGTATAAATTAGACATACTTGGTGCAATCAGTGGAGGGGCTGAGCTTGTATGGAATGTTAACCCCACACTTTCCTGGAAGGCTGATGGCGTAGTTAGTTTTGATGCCGGGGTATGATGCATAAGCATTCTTCAGGCAAACACAGGCAGCTTTCCGGTCGGGGGTTGTTTGTGCAGCAGCATTCAGACTCTTAACACCATTGCAACATGGTACTGGCACTGCACCACCGTTCCTCAGGTAAGCCAGGCATGGCAACATCTTGGTCACCACCACACCGCAGGTAATAGCGGCCTCTGCATAGGGTGCAGACACCACCATGCAAGCCACCACAGAACACAAGAGCTTCATTATCATCCCTGCCATTAATGTTGCGTACTGTACTTAACTCGAAAAAGAAACTCTAATACGAGAGGTGGTTATTTATGTCTATGGATTTGATGTAAGAAAATGTTATCGAGGATACCAATATATATAGGGTATTCTATGGATGTTGATGGATTCATAATTAATTAAAGGCCGTAAAATTTTGAAGTATATATATGTATATATATCTTCGATATATATAAACGATGTTTTATAACACAACGAAAAACAAATGTCTTTGTGCAATTGATTCAAATGTTTGAGACTATGATCTCACGATAATTTCAAGATATTTAAGTCTCATAGATTTTTATTTTTTGGAAAATTGCAAAGAAAGTATGGAAAAGGTTTTATCCTCTGTTGTATATCTTTATTCACTGAACATACAACCATTTAATATACATTGGATATAGTCGTTATATCAATATACCATTGCAGTTTGTAACATCGACATGTGAATATTAAGAATTGAATGCAATTATAAGGACAAATTAATAAAGTCTTTTTGTAGACTAAAACTAATATTTAGATCACAGGAGAATATTTATCGTAGCTTTTCCAAGACATGAAAGGAATCGTATGTATTATGTATATTATATTGTTGCAGGCCCTGTTCCACACAACTAAAACAGAGCAGAAAATGGAGAGGATTAGAGAGATCAAAGTACAAGACGAGATGGAGCAATTTTCTGGGTTTTCTCACTGCTTCAAAAACAAAGACGTTACAATGCATTCTCTTATGAAATGAAACCGAGTATCTATGTGCTTGCTACGTCCATGGAAAACCGGATGCTTGACTAATTCCAGTGTTGACTTGTTGTCGATGAGTATTGTTACTGGACCCAACTTTTCACCTGTAATTTCTTGAACAAGTCTTCGGACCCATATGCCTTGGCATGTTGCCAAGTTTACAGCCATGAATTCCGCCTCGCATGACGAGAGTGCAACACACTGTTGCTTCTGAGAGTTCCATGTCACCAGATTTTTGTTCAAGTAAAATACCATGCCACCTGTGCTTCGCCTGTCATTCACGTCTCTTGCATGATTGTTGTCAGAGTATGCTACTATTTGCATTTTTTCTTTGCTTCGTGTGTATACCAGACCAAGGTTGAGAGTTCCTTTTATATACCTTAGTATTCTTTTCACAGCATGATTGTGTTGTTCGGTGGGTCTCTCGAGGAACCGACTTACAACTCCAACAGCATACGAGATGTCTGGCCGTGTGTGGCACAGATATCTTAGCCCACCCACTATGCTTCGGTATTCAGTAGCATCCACCGGTTTTCCACTTTCATCCTTGGTGAGTTCGAGATTGTGCTCCATTGGGGTCTCTGTAGGATTGCATTCCAGCATACCGGTCTTTTCTAGTAGTTTCTTTGCATAACCTGTTTGTTTCAAGGTTATTCCATGCTCCTTTTGTGAGACTTCAATACCCAAATAATATGTCAGCAACCCCATATCACTCATTTCAAACTCTTGATTCATTTCCTTCTTAAACAAATCAATTTCCTTCTTGCTTGTTCCAGTAACAATAAGGTCATCAACGTAGGTGCCTACAATCAATAGGCTGCTGTTGGTTTTCCTAATGTATACTACATACTCATGGGCGCATCTTACGAACCCAATTAGCTTCAAATGTTTATCAAGGCGTGCATTCCATGCCCGGGGGGCTTGACGAAGACCATACAAGGCTTTAGACAGCTTGTACACCAATCCAGATTTGTTTTTCTGCACGAATCCCTCAGGCTGTGTTACATATACCTCTTCCTCCAACTTGCCGTGTAAAAATGCTGATTTCACGTCCAGGTGATGAACGTGCCAGCCATTAATCCCTGCTAAAGCCAGAAGTATTCTCACCGTTTACAACCGAGCCACAAGAGCGAATACATCTTCAAAGTCGATCCCTTGCTTCTGAACGTAACCTTTGGCCACTAACCTGGCCATATGTTTCAGCACATTACCATCGGGATCTCGTTTCAGCTTATATACCCATTTGAGACCGATGGGTCTTCGGCCAGGTGGCAGTCTGACTAGCTCCCATGTTTTATTTCTTTCGATTGCAGACAACTCAACTTCCATCGCCTTTACCCATTACTTTTCTTTACTAGCTTGACTGTACGACTCCGGTTCTTCATTGTCAAGTGCAAACATCAGTTCATCTTCCTGTCTGTAGATATCTGATAGTCGTCGATATCTTTTTGGAGCCCCGCCTCCGGTTGATTCAGATGATGTAGTGTTCGAATCGGTTGAACTGATGGGTGTGATAGGGTTTTCTTCTAATGATGGTGATGGGCTATTGTGGGGTGTTTCTTGGGCTAACTCAAATGAATCAAAAAATTCCTCACCCTGGGCCTGCTGAGTTGGGCTATCTTGGGGATTGTTGTCGTAGGTCACTTCTCTTGAGTTATTGTTGTTATCGACATTAAAAGGTATTGGATTTTCTTCTTGGCTTACAACCTCATCTCCATAACCTTCTATCACAAACCGGATGCCAAGACTATCTTTGAACTTAACTGAGTTATTCCAAGACCATTCTCTATCTTCCTCGAAACATACATCTCGACTTACACATATTTTTCCGGTATCGGGGTCAAGCAAACGATAAGCTTTGCTCCCAAGTTCCGTTCCCAAATACAACAATGGCCTGCTTCTGTCTTCAAGTTTCCTCATATGCCCTTTTACAACTTTTGTGTGAGCTGTGCAACTAAATACCCGTAAGTGCTCCAGATTGGGTTTTCTTCCAGCCCATGCTTCATATGGCGTCTTCTCTTTCAAGGCTTTGGTTGTCACACGGTTGAATACATAGACCGCGTGCCTCACGGCTTCACCCCATAAGGTTTCAGGTACTTTCATGTGTTTCAGCATTGTTCTTGCCATTTCAACCACCGTCCTGTTTCTTCTCTCTACCACCCCGTTCTGTTGCGGGGAGAACGGTGCTGTGAGGTGTCTCTTTAGACCAGTTGCCTCACAATAAGTGGTAAAGTCTTTAGACGTGAACTCACCACCACGATCAGTTCTGAATGTTTTTATTCTTTCACCTGTTTCATTCTCGACTAGGGCCCGAAATTTCTTGAAGATATCAAAGGTTTCATCCTTTGTCTTCATCAGGTATATCCACATCACACGACTAAAGTCGTTGACAAGAAGTAGAAAATACCTATTCCCTGATGGCGTTGCAGGTGTGATGGGGCTACAAAGATCTCCGTGAACCAGCTCGAGTTTCTTGCTTGCTTTGTACGAGGCTTGCAGGGGGTATGGCGTCCGTGTTTGTTTTCCAGCTAAGCACCATTCGCACGGACGAGATGGATTGATTATTCGAGGCAACCCATGGACCACACCATTCTCTGACATTAGTTTAAGAGCATTGAAGTTTACATGCCCTAGCCTCCCATGCCATAACCAATCTTGCTCCTTTCCTTCTCCTAACAAGCATGCTGCTTTTACCTCTTCCAATGCAATCTTGTACAACCTGTTTACTGATCTCTTTACTTTCATTAGTAATCTACCAGTATGATCATGGATCCATAAGAATGACCCAAGCATCACTATTCTATCACTGGTTTCTGCCAGTTGACCCAAGCTTATGATATTGTTGCATAAGCTTGGGATGTAGTATACTTCGCTCAGCAACCTTTGTTCTCCATTCTTGCATTGGAAGAGAATCGAACCTTTTCCTTCGATTCTCACTTTTGAGCTATCTCCAAAACGAACATACCCTTTTATTGTCTTGTTTATCTCACGGAACTTCTCTTCTTCTCCTGTCATATGGTTACTGGCCCCATTATCCAGGTACCATATCTTGGATTTTGTAGCTTCATAGCCATTTGTTTTCAGTTTTGGAGTCACCCGCTTTTCATTCAAATACACCTCTTCATGCACTTCACCCTTACTGTATGCATCTAATAATAGGGCAGGTTCTTGATCATCAAATCCCTGCATCAAATTGGCTTCCTGAAACCTTTCCTTTCGTGGGTTCTTGCACTCTGCTGCATAATGGCCTTGTTCTTGACAGTTGTAACACACCACTATGCTTTTGTCTCGACTTTTTGTGTTCCGTCCTCCATCACGACTCGACTGTGAACCACCACCACGGTGACCCCCACGGTTTGAGTTACCTCTCCCCCAGCCTCCCCCACGACCGCGTGAACCGGGATTGTGTTGCCTGGAGTCCCGCTGTGATGATTTTTGGCCTTCATCCTTTTTCTTCTTTGTTTTGTCAAGCCACTCCTGATGTGTCAGGAGTAACTTTCCTTCATTGGAGTTGCTTTGGCCTCGTATTCTTTCCTCGTGTGCCGTTAGTCTCCCTATGACTTCTTCAACTGTCATAGTTTCTAGATCAGCAAATTGCTCTATGGTGGATGCGATTTGCACTAACTTGTTAGGTACTGCCCGAAGCAACTTCTTGACCACATATGCCTCTCCTATTGTCTCTCCTAAGGCACGAACATTGCTAACTATGTTCGTGACTTTGGCAGCAAACTCGTCTACTGTTTCTGACTCCTTCATGCTCATCATTTCAAGTTCAGTCTTCAACGTCTGAACCCTAGCCGTCTTCACCCGATCAGCCCCTAGATACATCGTTTTCAGAGTTTCCCATGCCTCCTTCGCTGTCTGCTTCTCTGCTAACGATAGGAGCATATCTTCTGGAATGCCTTGGTAGATAGCCGCCATTGCCATCTTATCTTTTCGTACTTCAACGACTGTATTGGCTGTTCTTGGTTCTACTGCCTCCCAAACACCTTGGGCCTGCATGAAAACTTTCATTTTGATTGCCCAAGCAGCATAATTACTTCTCGATAGCATGGGGTAGTGTAAAGTGATAGAGCCATCTTTATCATTGTTGTTTCCCATCATCTCAATCACTCGTGGTTGATACTTGGGCATATACCAGATTTTGCTCTGATACCAAGTATTGTTGCAGGCCCTGTTCCACACAACTAAAACAGAGCAGAAAATGGAGAGAATTAGAGAGATCAAAGTACAAGACGAGATGGAGCAATTTTCTGGGTTTTCTCACTGCTTCAAAAACAAAGACGATACAATCTACTTATCCTATCAATAAGCTAGAAATATGGAACCACTAAACCACTTAATTGCTAGTTCCTAAAGAAAAGGGAAAATGACCAACATGGCCTTTGACAGCTTCCTATGTGAATACTGGAAATAGACATAAATGAAAAACAAACATAAATGGTCCCCAAACTTTCTGGATTATACCAACATATTAATCAACAAGATGTACATAGTTTAAATATAAGAAGCTGGAGAGAATATCTTCTCACTCTTAGGAACAGACTTGGACTATATCTAGATTCTATGAACTCTTCTATTTCACACATTTTACAAAGGTCATTTAAAAACAATGTTATCTAATGTTATTATCCCCAGGCAAGCTCAAGGTTTGGACTGACTTATAACTTGTAATGAAGAAAACAAAGACGATCTTTGGCTAGCGGTTTTGTGAATATGACTGCATATTGATCAACTGTGGAAACATAACAAATATTCAAATTTCCTGCCTCGACTTGTTCATGAATAAAATGAAAATCTAATGCAATATATTTTGACTGTGTGCTAATCACTGGATTTTTGCTCATGAAGATGGCTCCAATAGTTGTTTTCGAGAAGTTCAATTGATAAGATTAGGCCCATAAAACTTACAAATCTATATTGAGATCTACTATCATCTAGCTTTATCAGAATTCCATTCTGCATCGGAGTAGGCATGTAATGCTTTTACAGTGGTAGGTTTGAAGTTAGACAATGATTTATTGTGCCCTTTAAGTATCGTAGAATTCTTTTTACAGCCAGCCAATGTCTGATGGTAGGAGCATACATGAATTGGCAAACAACAATTTACCGAATAAGTGATGTCAGGTTTTGTAATAGTAGCATATTGTAAGGAGCCAACGACTTGTCTCTATAACGTGGGATCTTCAAACGTGTCACAATCTTTGTGAAGACAATTGTATAGATCAACAAGGGTAGACATAGGAGCTACCATGAACATGTTGATTCGATTAATGAAATCTTGAATATAAGCTTTTTAAGATAGCGTAAGGCCTGTTGCATGGCAATGAACCTGAAGCCCAAGAAAAAAACTGCAAATCTCCAACTCTTTCAACGAGAATATATGATATAAATCAGTGATAAACTTTTGAAGAACACCATCATTTGTACTTGTGACAATCTAAGTAGTTAATATCTGCGATTTCTAGGTGGGGTATCGGTTATCGGTACATTTCAAAATAGCGGTGTCAAATATCGGTCCAAAATATCGGACCGCAAATATCGGTGATATTTGCCGATATTTAACCGATATTTCAGGCGATTTCTAGGTGGGATATCGGTTAATTAATTTTACTTGCTTTTTTTAGTGTTAAGTCATGGTCTAAAGTCTTATGGACTTAACTTAACTGAACCTGTTATTATGTTAAGTAGTTAATTGTTAGTTTTATGTCATAGACTCATGTTTTAAGTATTAACCGATCTTATTGTTATGTTAATTGTTACATATTTAAGTGCTAACGTGCTAGTTTCTATAGGTTTGATCATGTTGATGTGTTAAGTACATAATTCTTAAATGATGCTGATGATATTAGAGTTGATGTGAATGATCTAGATAAAATAATTTGATGTCTTGGTTGATGTGGACTCGGAGGAAGATTCCATGGCTTACGTAAGATTATGTTTCAAACATTTACAGTTTTTCAATTTTGACTTTTTATATTACTTTTATGTATGTTTTATGTTTATATGTATTAATTATGCATGATATAAAAATACCGATATCCCACCAATATCCCACCGCGATAACCTATATCCCAAATATCGGCCCTTGAACGATATTTGATTTTGGACCTCTATAACTGCCTAGGTGACAATCAAAGTCATCGAGATACACAAGTACATATATTGTCGATTTTGAAGAAATATGAACAAATAGAGATGTGTCGGATTGATAAGCTCTAAACCCATGGTCAACTAAGTATTTTTTTTTTTTAATTTAGTGAACCATGCTCTTGAAGCGTGTTTAAGGCCGTAAAGAGCTTTATTAAGACGACACACATGATTGGGTTGTGTAGGATCTTCAAATCCTTTTGGCTGTTTCATATATACTTCTTCTGTCAAATCCACGTTGAGAAACGCATAATTAATGTCTAGTTGTCTAATTCGCCAACCTTGAGAAAGAGCAATAAAAAGAACTAGGTGCATGGTTATTGGTTTAATAACAGGACTGAAGGATTCAAAAAAATCAGCACCAGCCTCTTGGCTGAATCCTTATGCCACTAATCGCACTTTATGTCTTTCAATGGAACCATGAGACCTCTATTTTTCCCTAAAATCCACTTACAACCTACAACATTAGTGTTAGTGGGACAAGAAACAATATACCATGTTTTATTTTTCATGAGTGCATCATATTCAGCCTGCATTGTGTTTTGCCAACAAGTGTGATTAATCGCTTGAGAGTATTTTGAGGTTCAATATCTTGGTTTGAGGCTAGTTTGATGGATTTTTTTGGTTTAAGTGAGTTTGTACGAACTGGAGTTATCATGAAGTGTTGATTATTATCCGCTAGTCTGAAATAGGAAGGTACAAGAGAGTTGTGTCTAGCTTTAGAACTAGATGTGGATTGTTGATAGTGTGGAGTTGATGGATGCGAAATAGGGGAAGTAATAGGAGAAGTATTATTAATTGGAGTATGAGACGGTGAAAATGATGGGTTGGAAGGGGTGGAAGACGATGCGTGAGATGAAGGCATATCTAAAATTGGGATAACAACATGTAAAACATTTTGTGTCTGAAGATCAGAGGTAGTGATGGAGTTTGATTAAGGTAGATTTGGAAGAATGTCTTCATAAGAGACGACATAGCGGGAGATATATATGCAAGGAGAGGGTTGATGAAAACAAATATAACCTTTTTGAGATGCACTGTACCCAAGAAAAATGCATGTTTTGGATCTAAAATCAATTTTGTTAGCATTATAAGGTCTTAGAAAAGGATAACATAGAAGAGGAGATTTGTAATCTGGGACTTTATGGTAAAGTTTTTGATAAGGAGATTCGTAGTTAAGAAGAGTAATGGTTCAATTATGTAGGTAAGTGGTTGTTTTAAATGCATGTTCCCAGAATAAGTGAGGTAAAGATGATTGAGCTAATAAGCTTAAAACTTTTTCCATAATGATGCAATTTATGCGTTCAACTACACCATTTTTCTCTTGTGTATATGGACATGAAATACAATGGTCAATGCTATTTGTTTTAAGAAAAGAAGAGACATTTCTAAACTCTCCACCCCAGTCAGTTTGTAAAGTTTTAATGACATATGAGAACTAGGTTTTTATCATGGTAGGAAAATGAAGAAAGATTGAAAATACTTGTGATTTGTGGGACAGGAAATATATCCAGACAAATTTAGTGCAATCGTCAACAAATATAATGAATATTGATTTCCAGTGAAAGAAAATATAAGGGAATGGCCCCAAACATCAGAATATACTAATGCAAACAATGTAGTGGAAATAACACGAGAAGAAGAAAGATGAGATCTATGACTCTTCCCAAGTTGACAAATCTCACTGTAACACCGTAAGAATTTAAAACAATTTTTCGCATTTTCAAACTGTGACATCCCCAAAATCGCGGCCAGAAAAGACCGATTTTCATTTATGCTTTTAAAATATTTTCAGAGTAAATCCTTTTGATTTGAAAGAGTTGCGGAATTTGTTCCAAAAAACAAAACATGATAAAACAATGTTTACCAAAGCATTTCATAAAAGAAATGTATTTTTCATTATATAATCAAAACTCGGGGTGTCATGTTCCGATACAGACCAATAAGCATAAACGATAACATTACAAGTCATTCAACAAATATATACATATACAGACTTGTAAACAAAACAACTTGATGGTTCATCCATCTTATGCCCTCGCGCCACTTCCTGTAATACAAATAAAACTGAGTGGGTCAGGCTTGGGAGCTTGGTGAGCATATAGGGTTTTCAACCCACAATAAATAATCATATTTAATTTTCACCAACCAACAATAACCCAATTACCCATTCCCGTTATTCTCACTTTATGTCCCTAAACAACTAGCATAAGGGACCTAGTCTAAGAATATTTCATCGGGGCGACAACACATGCTTCGGGGGTACCTCAGCAATATAAGTCAAATAAGGCAACCATGAGGGGGATGGAGTACAGCGAATGAACACCCAAGTTCATTAACACCTACAGGTGGCGAACCTGCTAATGTTTCCACAAAATTGTCTAGCATAGCCCGTGGTTGTCATCTAAACTCCGCTAGATGACCAAATCAAACAACAACGAGGCCTCTCATCTGTTTATTACACACCAACTATCTACCCATGTTCTACCCAACATATTAGTAGATAAAAATATACATTTTTATACATAGTTTAAAAACCTGTATATCATGCTTTAATCAACACATATTCCACATAACAGATGAGGCACACACACACATAACACATATCTCATAGAGAATAAATCATTTCTATGAGTTAGAAGAAAGTGAATACACATTCACACACATAACCACAAAATTATACACATAATACGTATTCCGTATAAAATATTTCATAATTATGCGTTAGAAGAAAGTAACTACACACTCACACCTAAAAACAACAATATACTTAATACACTCGAACCAAACTTGTATTATTATCGTGTTTATGAAAGGTAGTATACACTCACTTGATCAGAAGATGATCAGACAACACTATGACTTGCAGAAGTAGTAATCCTCAGCAGATCTGGAAGATCTTCACAAAAATTGAACTTCTCGCGGACAGAGCTTCGGCTCGGGAACCGCACTTCTCGGGATGTTCGGGATCTCGGGACTTGCCTCGGGGCTCGAGTATGATACCGGGGCTTCGGGGTATTTCTGGCACGCAAAACGACGCAAAACGGGAGAGAGAAGAGAGAAAATGAACAAAAGAATCGGCTGCCCTCGCATCCTATTTATAGGAGGCTGGAGCCTCGGAGTATGCGGGGCGTACTGCCCGAAACGTCATTGCTTACGTATCCGAAGCCACTTGCTGCGAGTGTCGACACCTTCGGAGTATGCGGGGCATACCTCGGATCAGATCGGTGACTCCTTCGGATAATGCTTCCGAATTTCCAATTAAATTTAAATACAAAATATTAAATAAACTTCGGAAATTCATATCTTCTTCATACGAACTCCGTTTTCGACGTTCTTTATATCCACGCGAAGGTGAGACTACGCTCTACAACTTTCGCTCAGACTCCGTCAGCTAATTTTGACTTTATTTTTATTATTTATTTTTAATAGGCCACGACAGAAAAACTTCGTTATAAATTCATAACTTCTTCGTTTGACGTCCGTTCTCGCCTAACTTTTTATCGCTTCGATACCAGCAACGAGACCTTCAATCCTCATTTAAATTGCTTCGGCTAAAAACCGCTTGATCTCAAATCGAGTATTTCGGGCTGCACACCGCTAAGCCGAAACTTCGATAAATCATAACTTCCTCATACGAAGTCAGATTTGGGCGTTCTATATATATTCGGAAACCTCGTTTCAACTACTACAACATTATTCAAATATATTATGTTTATTTTACACTTAAATTTTGACGCTTATTTCTATTCTTAATTATTCAAACCACATAATTAAGCAATGAAGCACAAAACATACAATACTCAAATAATACAATCTTATTATTTCAAAACGGGTTACAAAGGTTAACCTAGACTATTACATTGCTAAAAATGGCAAGCCCGGAAACACAGGCGTTACAATTCTCTCCACCTTAGAATGATTCCGTCCCCGGAATCACACATCAACAAACAAATGCGGATAGCGACTCAACATGTCACTCTCCGTCTCCCAGGTGAGATTCGGCCCATTCGTGTGTTTCCATCGGACAAGCACTAACCCAAACATTTTGCGTCGCAACTTCTTAGTCTTTCGGTCAACAATTGCCTCTGGTTCTTCAATCAACCTTTTGTTCTCATCAATTCTCAATTCAGAAATTGGAATTATGTTGGGAACTTCTCCCGTGAACTTCCTCAAATAACACACATGAAAAGTGTTGTGAATTCCATCCAGTTCTTCGGGTAATTCGAGCTTGTAAGCTTGGATCCTAATCCTCTAAAGAACTTTAAACGGTCTAATAAACCTTGGACTCAACTTTCCCCTTTTTCCAAACCTTATAAGTCCCTTCCACGGCGAGACTTTAAGCAAAACCGAATCTCCAATTTCAAAAGTCATCGGTCTTCGCTTCTTGTCAGCATAGCTCTTTTGACGATCTTGAGCTGCTAACATTCTTTCCCTAATTATTTTCAACTTTTCAACAGTTTGATGAACCATCTCTAGCCCCATAAACTGCTTTTCCCCAGCCTCAAGCCAACAAGACGGCGTACGACACTTCTGTCCATACAAAGCTTGATAAGGTGCCATCTTAATGCTCGAGTGAAAACTATTATTGTAGGAAAATTCTACCAATGGTAAATGTTCATCCCAATTACCTAGGAATTCCAAGGTACATGCTCTAAGCATATCTTCAAGTGTTTGTATCATTCTTTCACTCTGACCATCAGTCTGCGGATGGTAAGCTGTGCTTAAACATAACTTGGTACCCATTTCCTCTTTTAGACTTTTCCAAAACCTTGAGGTGAAACGGCTATCACGATCCGATACAATCGTTAACGGAAAACCGTGAAGCCTCACAATTTCCTTCACGTAAGAATTCGCAAGCTTCTCCATAGACCATTTCTCCTTGGCTGCTATGAAATGCGCACTCTTAGTGAATCGATCAATGACCACCCAAATCATGTCGTGACCATTCTTTGTTCTGGGCAGTTTAGTGACAAAGTCCATAGCAATGTCTTCCCACTTACCCATAGGCACAGGCAATGGTTCTAAACTCCCGTAAGGTTTCTGATGTTGTGTCTTGACTCTCGCACAAGTCACACACTCGGCCACATACTTTGCAACATCAAGATTCATTGTCGGCCACCAGTAGTAGGGTTTCAGGTCCCTATACATTTTAGTGCTACCCGGATGAATTGAGTACATGGTTTTGTGAGCTTCTTCCATCAGAAGATCTCTGATTCCTCCTGACTTAGGTACCCAAATACGATCTTGGAATACCTTCAGTCCATGACCGTTTGTACCAAACACCAAGGTTTTACCCAAACGTTCCTCCTTTCGGTCATTTTTCTCAGAAGCTTCCTCTTGAGCTTTCTTTATACTTTCCACAATGGTCGAGACAACTTCAATTCTCAACGCTCTTGGCCTTTTCCTTTCAAGATTGACTTTCCGACTGAGAGCATCAGCAACAACATTAGCTTTATCGGGGTGGTAAAGTATCTCACAGTCGTAGTCTTT
Source organism: Lactuca sativa (assembly GCF_002870075.4). Taxonomy (NCBI): domain Eukaryota; kingdom Viridiplantae; phylum Streptophyta; class Magnoliopsida; order Asterales; family Asteraceae; genus Lactuca; species Lactuca sativa. The sequence continues at coordinate 44,100,361 of NC_056631.2, read as the reverse complement.
AAGTAATTCTAGCCAGCGTCGTTGCCTCATATTCAATTCTTTTTTATTAAAGAGATATTGGAGACTCTTATGATCAGTGAGAAGTTTGCACTTCGTGCCATAGAGGTAATGCCTCCATATTTTCAGAGCGAAAATTACCGCTGCCAACTCCAAATCATGAGTCGGGTAATTCTTTTCATGCTCCTTCAACTGTCGAGACGCATATGCTATCACCTTTTCTCTTTGGGTCAAAACACAACCCAATCCAACCCCAGACGCATCGCTATAAACAGCGAAGTCTTCAACTCCATCGGGTAAAGAAAGTATCGGTGCCTCGCATAGCTTCTTCTTTAGCTGCTCAAATGCTTCTTTATGCTTATCACTCCAAGCATAAGTAGCTCCTTTATGGGTCAAAGCTGTTAATGGAGTAGCGATCGAAGAAAAGCCTTGGATAAACCTTCGGTAATATCCGACTAATCCTAAAAAGCTTCGAATCTCCGTGGGACTTTTCGGTTGTTCCCATTTCATCACAGCTTCAATCTTTGCTTGATCAACCATGATCCCTTCTTGGTTGACCACGTGGTCCAAGAATTGGACTTCACGAATCCAAAAATCACATTTAGAGAACTTTGCATATAGCTTCTCCTTCTTCAAGACTTCTAACACTTCTCGCAAGTGTCTGCCATGTTCCTCCTGGCTTTTCGAGTAAATCAGAATGTCTTCTATGAACACTATCACAGATTTATCAAGGAACGGATTACAAACCCTATTCATCAAATCCATGAACGCTGCCGGAGCATTGGTCAGTCCAAATGACATAACCAAGAACTCGTAGTGTCCATATCTAGTTCTGAATGCAGTCTTCTCGATATCTTGCTCTCTTACCTTTAGCTGATGATATCCTGACCTTAGATCGATCTTCGAGAAATAGCTCGAACCTTGCAATTGATCAAATAGGTCATCAATCCTCGGCAACGGATATCTATTCTTTATTGTTGCCTTGTTCAGCTCTCTATAATCGATGCACATTCTCATACTTCCATCTTTCTTCTTCACAAATAACACCGGAGCTCCCCAGGGCGATGAACTAGGTCTAATGAAACCTTTGTCCAATAACTCCTGAAGTTGCATCATCAGCTCCTTCATCTCCGTCGGTGCTAATCGATAAGGTGCTTTTTCTATTGGCGTGGTTCCTGGTAACAAGTCTATTCTGAACTCTACTTGTTTATCAGGTGGTAATCCAGAAAGATCTTCGGGAAATACTTCCGGATAATCACACACCTCTGGAATACTCTGCATCACCTTTTTTTCCTTCTTAGCATCGATCACGAATGCTAAATATGATGTACATCCCTTGGTCAAACACTTTCTGGCTTTCATTAGAGAAATGATTCCAGAATTCACTCTGCGTTTGTCCCCATACACCATAAATGAATCCTTACCAAGCGGGTTTACTTTAACTATCTTCTTCTTGCACAAAATTTCAGCATCATTGGCGCTAAGCCAATCCATTCCCAACACGATGTCGAAACCATTAAGCTTGATAGGCAATAATTCCTCGTGGAACTTATTCCCATTAAGATCAGTTAAGATGTCTTTCATACAACGACTAACAGGTACAAACTTGCCACTAGCTACTTCGACTAATAAAGCATCATCTAGTCTATCAATAAGCAAAGCTAGCTTTCTACCAAACTCATGCGAAATAAAGGAGTAGTTGGCTCCAGAATCAAACAAAATTTGAGCAGGTAATTCGTTTACGAGAAAGGTACCTGAAGCGACATCAGCTTCATCTTTCGCAGCCTCAAGTGTCATTTGGAAGGCTCTCGCCTTCGGCTTTGGTGGAATGTTGGGCCTAGCTGCCTCCTTCTTCTTCGGACAGTCTTTCAAAATATGCCCCTCTTCATTACAACCAAAACACATCCTTTTTTTGTTCAGACATTCATTGGCAAAATGTCCAATCTTTCCACACTTGTAGCAGGTTACATCCTCACTACATTTCCCAAAGTGCTTTTTCTTACACTTATCACACCACTTCGCTTCTCCTCCTTTTCCTCCAAACTTTTTCGAATCAGATTTCGAAAATTTGCTTTTCTTACCGGAACTAGATGTTCCCTCAAACTTCCTTTTCTCACCAACCTCAACCTTGACGGTGGTTCTTCCCTTAATCATGTTCTTAACAGACTTGGCAGCCCAGATAGCTGCCTCTAGAGTAAGTGCCTGACGTACTGGCACCTCGTACTCCCATGGGAGTCCCTTCGCATACCGGTCCACCTTTGTCAGCTCATCTGGAACGATACGCAAGGCAAACTCCATCTTATCGGTGAAGTTATTGGTGTATTCATCAACTGACATGCTGCCTTTCGTCAATGTCAGGAACTTGTTCTCCAACTCCAACAAATTTTGAGCCGAGCAGAATCTACGCTTGAACTGCACCAAGAACTCTTCCCATGACAATTGCAGTGGCTCATTAGGGCTCAACGTCTTCCCTAGAGTGTTCCACCAACGAACGGCTCCACCTCGGAATTGTCGCACTGCATAGATAGTTTGCAACCTACCTCTGCAGCCACACGTCATGAAGGCTAACTCCATTTCGGAGATCCAATCCATAACCCCAATCGGATCCTCCTTTCCATTGAAGGTCGATGGTTTGCAAGTTAGAAAGTCCTTGTACTTGCATCCCATTCCATCATTCCTTCCATCATGGTTGTTTTGCCTAACTATCGGTGGGTTGGCTTGACCAATAGACCCACTGAAGTTTCCACCTTCCGAGTGCCCTTCATTTAATTCAGGCTCTTCCACACGAATTGACAGTTCTTCACGATTCTGTTGAAGCAACCGTCTAGTCTCATCCATCTGACGATCCAACATCGTCTGAATCATCATTTGCACACCAGCCATGGTTATTGGCTCAGGTGCTGCTGCTACGACAGGTACTTGTTCAATAACTGGTGGTTGATTCCTGTTTTCTTCAGCATTTCCAACTCCACTTCTGGTTCTCACCATTTTGATCTACGCACCGAATAAGGTGAAATTAGATCCTCAATCATGATAGATATTCAAATCTTCCTTATCACACCGAAACGTTTACATGCTAGTTCTAATATCGTAGACATACGCTTAGAATCCTACACACATAAGGTTTCTAGATCCGGTCGGCAACAGACCATAGATCCGAACAAATAATATCATATATGACAACATATAACATTTAGCACATAAAGCATTTTAGGCAACTTTCGTAAAATAAACCAGTGCTCGTGTCTAAAATATAACAGACACACATCTCAAAACTTCACTTAGCATTCTAAGTTTAAATTTAGAAATCCTACAAATTCCTAGTTCGCTTAAACTAATGCTCTGATACCAACTGTGACATCCCCAAAATCTCGGCCAGAAAAGACCGATTTTCATTTATGCTTTTAAAATATTTTCAGAGTAAATCCTTTTGATTTGAAAGAGTTGCGGAATTTGTTCCCAAAAATAAAACATGATAAAACAATGTTTACCAAAGCATTTCATAAAAGAAATGTATTTTTCATTATAAAATCAAAACTCGGGGTGTCATGTACCGATACAGACCAATAAGCATAAACGATAACATTACAAGTCATTCAACAAATATATACATATACAGACTTGTAAACAAAACAACTTGATGGTTCATCCATCTTATGCCCTCGCGCCACTTCCTGTAATACAAATAAAACTGAGTGGGTCAGGCTTGGGAGCCTGGTGAGCATATAGGGTTTTCAACCCACAATAAATAATCATATTTAATTTTCACCAACCAACAATAACCCAATTACCCATTCCCGTTATTCTCACTTTATGTCCCTAAAACAACTAGCATAAGGGACCTAGTCTAAGAATATTTCATCGGGGCGACAACACATGCTTCGGGGGTACCTCAGCAATATAAGTCAAATAAGGCAACCATGAGGGGGATGGAGTACAGCGAATGAACACCCAAGTTCATTAACACCTACAGGTGGCGAACCTGCTAATGTTTCCACAAAACTGTCTAGAATAGCCCGTGGTCGTCATCTAAACTCCGCTAGATGACTAAATCAAACAACAACGAGACCTCTCATCTGTTTATTACACACCAACTATCTACCCATGTTCTACCCAACATATTAGTAGATAAAAATATAATTTTTATACATAGTTTAAAAACCTGTATAGCATGCTTTAATCAACACATATTCCACATAACAGATGAGGCACACACACACATAACACATATCTCATAGAGAATAAATCATTTCTATGAGTTAAAGAAAGTGAATACACATTCACACACATAACCACAAAATTATACACATAATACGTATTCCGTATAAAATATTTCATAATTATGCGTTAGAAGAAAGTAACTACACACTCACACCTATAAACAACAATATACTTAATACAATCGAACCAAACTTGTATTATTATCGTGTTTATGAAAGGTAGTATACACTCACTTGATCAGAAGATGATCAGACAGCACTACGACTTGCAGAAGTAGTAATCCTCAGCAGATCTGGAAGATCTTCACAAAAATCGAACTTCTCGCAGACAGAGCTTCGGCTCGGGAACCGCACTTCTCAGGATCTTCGGGATCTCGGGACTTGCCTCGGGGCTCGAGTATGATACCGGGGCTTTGGGGTATTTCTGGCACGCATAACGATGCAAAACGGGAGAGAGAAGAGAGAAAATGAACAAAAGAATCGGCTGCCCTCGCATCCTATTTATAGGAGGCTGGAGCCTCGGAGTACGCGGGGCGTACTGCCCGAAACGTCATTGCTTACGTATCCGAAGCCACTTGCTGCGAGTGTCGACACCTTCGGAGTACGCGGGGCGTACCTCGGATCAGATCGGTGACTCCTTCGGATAATGCTTCCGAATTTCCAATTAAATTTAAATACAAAATATTAAATAAACTTCGGAAATTCATATCTTCTTCATACGAACTCCGTTTTCGACGTTCTTTATATCCACGCGAAGGTGAGACTACGATCTACAACTTTCATTTAGACTCCGTCGGCTAATTTTGATTTATTTTTATTATTTATTTTTAATAGGCCGCAAGAGAAAAACTTCGTTATAAATTCATAACTTCTTCGTTTGACGTCCGTTCTCGCCTAACTTTTTATCGCTTCGATACCAACAACGAGACCTTCGATCCTCGTTTAGATTGCTTCGGCTAAAAACCGCTTGATCTCAAATCGAGTATTTCGGGCTGCACACCGCTAAGCCGAAACTTCGATAAATCATAACTTCCTCATACGAAGTTAGATTTGGGCGTTCTATATATATTCGGAAACCTCGTTTCAACTACTACAACATTATTCAAATATATTATGTTTATTTTACACTTAAATTTTGACGCTTATTTCTATTCTTAATTATTCAAACCACATAATTAAGCAATTAAGCACAAAACATACAATACTCAAATAATACAATCTTATTATTTAAAAACGGGTTACAAAGGTTAACTTAGACTATTACATTGCTAAAAATGGCAAGCCCGGAAACACAGGCGTTACACAAACACATTTTTACAAACTCCTTTATTCATAAAATGCCATAACATCATGTCTTTGTTTCACCAAATATCCCCCAAGATCAAAATACATAAATCCCATGTGTGTGTACGAATCAAGCCGGCACCTTCCCGCGGTCATCACTGGTACCTGAAACACATAACACTAAACACTGTAAGCATAAGCTTAGTGAGTTCCCCAAAATACCACTCTAACACATAATAGCCACTCGAGGCTGTAACTCTGTTGACCCTCTGGTCAATGTGTCTCAGTGGGGCCCTCCAGCCCCAACTCTCTGTGGGCCCTCTGGCCCTAACTCTAGGGACCCGAAAGTCCCAACTCTATAACTCTGAATCATGCATAACACATATCACAATAAATCACAACACATAAACAACATGCAAATACACTAACATATATCCTTATAGTACTCTGTCACATAACTCTGTTACCACACTAGGTAAAGTATAATAAGAAGACTCACCTCAGGCGTCTCGGTAAATCTCTGACTCGATGGAAAATATTGCCTAGCCTCCGCCTATTCACAAAATAAATACTCTTATAAATATTGATGGGTTTTAGCCATAAGAACTTTCCTATGTGCGCATGCAAAACCCTAATGCTTGGATCTAGGCTTTCTAATTAAACATGCTTTGAATTCAAGACTTCTAATGACTATTTAGGTGTAATAACAATATTGAAACAGATCTAGAATCATACATTTGAATTCCTTGTTGATCTTGTTGTCTTGGAGCTTCTAGAGTCACAATTGTCACTCCTCTAATGGCTTACAAACACCAAATAGCAAGGAGGATGATTTGAGAGAGAGGAGAGGGGAGGAAATCGGCCAGGGTTTCTATACTTTAGATGAAGTGCCGATTTCCCTTTCCCATAGGGTCTATTTATACTTGTAGACTCCTTAAGGGTTACAATTTAAACCCTAATTAGATAATCTTCTCTTAAGGCTATCCAAATCCATTCCTCAGATAAGCAATGGACGATTTTAAGCTATCCTTTAGCTTCTAGAATCCATCCAATCCATATCTATATGGATTTACAGTCTAAAGTTTAACTATCAAACAATTGACAGTTTATACCCTCTTATTTAATTATTCTCTTTAAGTCACCAAATTAATTCCAATTAATTTATAACTTATATTAATCAAATAACAATATTATTATTCTTTATATTATTCCCATAATATACTAATAATATTTATTCTCTCTTAATAAATCATCCTATCAAGTTGCTATGGTGAAGGCAACCCAAAAGGACCATGCACAACCGGGTCAAATACTTGTCTAATATAGTTGCAGCCTTAGACACTATTCCAACAGTCTCCCACTTGGATAAGTCTAGTAACTATATGCACAAGTACAATTCGATTTGCAATCGTAGCTCTCAAAGACGCTGTCAAATTCTGATCTAATCAATCTTGTCCTTTAGATAAGGGATCGTACTGTCCTCTGTTAGATATCATGCTGACAATCCTATGGAATGGTTAGTCAAGCATTTAGGTTTCTCGATCTCTGATTTATTCGACATAGAACTTAATCGAACACATCAATTCAGTTCTGACCGGGCCCGGCACATAAGTCAAATCAAATCATCGAGCGGCCGAGATATCGCTTTTACCTTCTTAGATAAAAGTTTACAGATAAACTTCGACTTATATGCATTTACTTATTCAATAATCAACTATACACAACAATGCATTTTATAACATTGAGTTACCAATGCATTTTCGCATTATCAATGTACAATCAATTAACAAATAACAAACCATATATCTAGGTTTTAAGACTATATGATATTATCGTCTTGCGATCACCTCTTATATATCATATTCCATACAGTGATTCCAGCAAGCACGGGTTTGTTCCAATGCTCAAAACTAGTTCATAAGCACTCATGAACGTTGCAGCAACCCTTTGCTATGTCTAACACCATTTAGACAATCTACACACCAATTCACGACAATCTTCATTCATATCTACTTCCAACATATGAACGATTGTGAACAATTTGAACAATTCGATTATTCCTAATAAACTCAATTATTCTGGAAGTCAAAACATGCAAAGTGAAACAATAGCTAAACAATTAACATAAGATAGTAACATTACTCATAAATAAAACTCCTTTATTTAATCATCAAATGTTAATTACATTTATCTATTACACGTTTCTAATACTATCTAATCTATGCTAATATCATCCTTCAGCCCAATACTCCTAGCATGCTGCAAGTGCTTAACCCTACTCAGTCCCTTCGTAAGCGGATCTGCTGGGTTATCTTCTGATGATATCCTCTTTACTACGAGTTGTCCTTCTTCTACACGATGCATAATAAAGTGATATTTTCTGTCGATATGTCTAGATCTACCATGATCTCTCGGTTCCTTGGTCAAGGCAACCGCTCCTTCATTATCACAGAAAATCTCCATAGGCTCCTTTATGGAAGGTACAACTCCAAGATCACCGATGAAGTTCTTCAGCCATATTGCCTCCTTCAACGCTTCGTTCGCTGCAATGTACTCTGATTCGCACGTTGAATCAACTATAGTTTCCTGCTTGGAACTCTTCAATGTCACTGCTCCTCCATTCAGGGTAAAGACCCAGCCCGACTGCAAACGGTAGTTGTCCCTGTCGGTCTGAAAACTGGCATCACTATACCCTCGCACCTTCAAGTCATCACTCCCTCCGAGGACTAAGAACCATTCCTTCGTCCTCCGAAGGTACTTAAGGATATTCTTCACCGCAATCCAATGTGCTCTGCCAGGATTCCCTTAATATCTGCTAACCATGCTCAAAGCAAAAGCTACATCAGGGCGAGTACAAGTCATAGCGTACATGATTGAGCCAACTGCGGAATCGTATGGTATTCGGCTCATTTCTGCTATCTCAGCTTCGGCACTCGGACTTTGAGTCTTACTCAACTTGGCATTACTTTGTATCGGTAATTCTCCCTTCTTCGAGTTTTCCATACTAAAACGTTTTAGTACCTTCTCTAAGTAAGTGTTCTGACTAAGTCCAATTAGTCTCTTACTTCTTTCTCTTACTATCCTTATTCCCAAAATGTAAGAAGCCTCTCTGAGGTCCTTCATAGCGAATCACTTCCCGAGCCAGGAAATAACCTCCTGCAGAGTCGGGATGTCGTTTCTTATGAGTAATATGTCATCGACATATAGAACGAGGAAGCTTACTATACTCCCACTGGCTTTGACATATACACATGATTCATCTTCGCTTCGTACAAATCCAAACTCTTTGACTTTTTCATCGAAGCTCTCTTAGGGTTCTCTCAAGGGACTGGTAGCCGCAATGGGAGGCTATAAGTGCCCTTAAATAGGCTCCAAACCCAGGGAATTAGGGTTTCATTAAACAGCGTGGACTCGTCGAGTCCACTAATGGACTCGCCGAGTCTGGATGCGAACCCGGATGAACATCCGCGACTCTACTCGGCGAGTCTAGGCTCCAACTCGCCGAGTTCCTCCACAAATTCCAAAATAAATAAATAAATTAGTATACCTGGAACTTCAGGATGTTACACTCACAAACATTTGGAAAATTATTCTTTAAAAAAGGAAGACTGAAACTAGATACAAGTCTTCTTAAAAGATGCTCATTAGGATGTGCAAGCCTTTTATGTCATCCATGAAGAGATGTACGAACACCATTGAATATGATACGGGTTGGTTTTATTTTGATTTGAGGTAGCCAGTAGAGACTTTCAGTCTTTTCCCCTCTGAGAATTGTTTGTCCCTGAAAATTCTTAACATTACAATGATTACGCCAAAATTCCATATACATATCATTGTCTTCTGTTAATTTTGATACACTAGATGATTTTTTGTTAGATCGGGAACAACAAGCACATTTGGCAATTTTAAATTAGGCAAATAAGATGAACCTACATGATAAATAAACAAATGGTTACCATTTCTAACTTGCAATTTTTCATGTCCCTTATATTCATCAAGTATGTTGAGCTTGGAGATGTCAAGTGATACATGATCCGTATCCCCTATATCAAAATACCATGAGGGTTTAAAAATTGTGGAGGGGGTGTCTTGTTGAGCAAAATGAGAAGACTCGGGCGACCTGAAGCCATAGCAAAAAATTTTGGTAAAAAAAACTTTGTGATAGAGTGAGGAGATGTAAAAGCTATGATAACATGAAAGTAATCGTATGTATTCTATATACTAATCAACAAGGTGTACATAGTTTAAATATAAGAAGCTAGAGAGAATATCTCCTCACTCTTAGGAATAGACTTGGACTATATCTAGATTGTATGAATTCTTCTATTTCACACGCTTTATAAATGTATATGTTATCATGTACACAAACTCGAGGTAATGCATATGTGTTACATTATTATTGTTGTTTTTCTACATTTAATCTATGAAGAAATCAATCAAATTAGTTATAACATACATTTGATCCAGCAATATAATGTGATGCTCTTTCTTCCTAAGGTTGAATATGGTTCAAGTCCCGTCTAGGACATATGTAGATTTAGGATCAGTTTATTAGAGTATGATCGACATTCTAAAAAATTTATCTTTGTAAGAATCTATGTTTGGAGTTTTGGGTCAGGCACCAATTAATAGAAATAGAGAGAAACAATACAAAAATATAAAGAGAAATAGAGTTCTCATCTTTTTTACAATAAGAAAAATGTCATTAAAAAAACTAACGAAGAAGCTAGAGTTAAAATTTGGAAATATATTCAGTTTTGTGATCATTATACCAACCTTCCCAACCTAAAGTTACATCTTTCTTGACTCTCGTTTTAAGCTAATGAAAACTAGTCGGATTGATTTAATCAACTAAAACCGGAAAATCGGCTCCTCATATATAATTTTAGGATGGGCCGGCCCATCCTTAGAAACCTAAAAATAATAGGGATTAAAATCAATTTCTTTCACTGACATACCTAATCACACTGAATACAATTTTTAGAGTGCTAACGATCATTCATATCCATTTCAGTAGGCATGAAGGGCATAAAAGCTACCGTTTCTAGAATGCAAGTAAGCTAGCTTGCTGACTCTCCTAATGGCTTAACAGCAAGGAAAGGGGCATTCGAGAAGTGACTAGTCGCTTCTAGCGAATCTTCTAGAAGGCCAACCACTACATAGAGAGATCCATATACCAGTCATGAGAGATATCAAAGCCTAGAGAGGCGTAAGCAGTAACTTCCATGATGAAGCTTAGCCACTAGTGGAGTGGCCAATGAGGCCCACTATACCGATACTGGATTTGTAACCGGTGAAATCCCCAAAATCAAAATTTAAGCGAACTATTGAAGAGTGTGATTGATGATACAAGTACCGCTAGAAGCGACTAGTCGCTTCCTGAAAGCCTTTTTTCCTTATTGTAAAACAATTAGGAGAGTCAACAACCTTTCTCACATTCTAGAAATGGTAGCTTCCGTGCCCTTTCTGCCTACAAAAATGAATGTGAATAATCGTGACAACTCAAAAATTCCATTCAGTCTGATAAGATATGTCATTGAAAGAAAGTCATTATCTTTCCTCTTTGTTTAGGATTCCGATGATGGGCCGAATCATCCTAACATCATTTATGGGGATCCAGATGATAAAGCCTCCTCCTCATATCAATATGACTTCAACCTAACTCTACCGACAATCAAAATTTTATCTATTTTATTTGTTTTGGTGGGTTCGGTTAGTAGTGACAAAAGAGAGAGATTATATTAGTCAAAACCAAATATCTCCCCATGCTCCTACGTTTTGCTTACTGGGAAATAGAAAGAAATGACCCAAGTCCAGAGAAAGTTAGGTCTTTGTTAGGTCATAATTATGTGGTTTGGGCTAGGCAGTTATCTATGTATAGGTTTTGGTTATAGGTTGGTGTTTGTAGACTTGCGATCTTGTGTTCACGGTTGAACAGGTGTTCACGGCCGTGAATCCTTTTGCGGTTGGTTGGTCCCTATAAATAGTGTCAAAATGTAAGGTAGACGAGAGATAGTCCGTTCACGGCCTAGTGTGTGTATCCAAGGTGTACTAGACGTTTTTGAGATATAAACGTGTGCATACTTGGTTTAATCCTTCTTCTACTTCATTCTTACTTTGTTTGATTGATATTTGTTTGATCACTGGTTTGGATCCTTAGATTTAGGACCTTACAATTGGCATCGGAGCAAATCCGGTGTCAAAACATATTCAAGTATTGTATCAATCATTTTGGCCAGATCTGGAGCGTTTTTTTTGATCTTTTTCTTGAAGGATTTTGCATTTTTGGATAGATCTTGGCAAAATAAAGGGAGTTTGTTCTTTGTATTTTTGATAAAAACGAGTTTTTGGTCGAGTTTTGGAGCAAAGAAGGGTGAAAAACGTTATTTTTCACGTCATCTGCGAGGTGTTCACGATCTCTAAAGAAGGTTTCACAGCCACGAAAGAAGGGTTATCGGCCAACGGAAGCAGCTTTCATGGCCGTGATGGGAAGAAGGGTTCATGGTCCTCGGAGCTTTCATGGCCATCGGAGGGTTCACGGTCCGAGGTTCGTATACGACCGAGAAGCTTTCACGACTCAGCATTCTCGCATGTTCACGGTCCAGCCTCGTTTGTGGTCTCGCACGTTTACGGCTTCGTTCTCGGCCCATCAGTCGTGGTCCTCACCATTACGGTCAGCAGCATGTTCGACTCCAAAGTTCAGCGAGTCCGAAGTTCGCGGCCTATACTTAAAAAAAGAACGAGGGATTTTTGAGGCTGCCAAGATTCGAACCCGAGCCCCCTGATTCATCGATTAGGCGCCTTACCATCTCATCTAGCACGCTTCTCGTTCCAAACCTTCTCGATTTAATTCAAAAGGCGTCTCTATTTCAACCTAATTTCTCAACTTTAACACTTTTAGCCCAAAATTCAATTTCCTTTATTTTTAAATTCCACTTTCTACCAAAAATTTTAGTTTTAAATTTTTGACTTTTATTATTGACTTTTGAACTTAAATTTTGACTTCGACTTTCAAGTTTGACCTTTGACTTTAAACTTTGACTTTCTCGTTTAACCTTCAAATTTTCAAATTTAGCTTTTTGGTTTGAATTTTCAAGTTTGACTTTTATGTTTGATTTTTTAAGGTTGACTTTTGAGTTTTTAGTCAAAGGGCAATTTTAGAAAAATGAAAAAAAAACAATGAGTTCCTCAAGCATTCTGGTCAATGACAATTCTTGCACTCAAGCATGTAGTAAAACTACTAATAGTTTACGTGAAAATATTGGTCTAATGAAAAGAGAGATTGAAGAACTAAAACACATAGAATATTAACTTAAGAAAGGCCAAAAACCCTGAAAATATTACAATCGGAGGTCAAGGACCTGGAGATCGTGATAGGGAGGTGTGAGTAGGTTGCACCCCGTTGTGTCGAACCCAAGGGTTCGAGGGTGACACAAGGACAAGATCCTTGTTTCCGAGTATTGTTGTGGTCACGAACTATAAATGTAGTGGTGTTCCATCCTAGGGATGGCTGGACCATCGTAGGCGTGCCTGGTTTTCCAGCCCGAGGCTGTTTGGGGCAGGTACGGTGTGTATAAACATTATAGATGGGTTGTAATAGCCCGGATTCCCAGGTATTATTTATTTATTTATTTTGGTAATTTGTAAGGAGACTCGGCGAGTTGGTGCCTAGACTCGCCGAGTATGATCGCGGATTTGGACGCGGGTTCGCGTCCGGACTTAGCAAGTCCAAGAGTGGACTCGGCGAGTCCATGCTGTTTAATGAAACCCTAATTTCTCGGGTTTGAGGCATATTTAAAGGGCCTTATGGCCGTCATTTGCATTCATCAGTCCCCAGAGTGAAACCTTAGAGCAATTGAGTGATTCAAGTGCGGGAAGGAGCCATTATTGATCTTGGAGTTGTTGTCTAGCAAGGAAAGAGGAGATCTAGCCAAGAAGAAGCAAGAGAGGGGTGGATTCTTGAAGATTTGAGGTCCATAACATCACATCTGAGGTACAATCCCGAATCATTCTCTGTTCTTGTGATGTTCATGTAGATTAGGGCTTTTGAACCCATTTGTGGCTAGATCTAGTGTCCTCATTGTCCCTTAGCGAGTTAAGGTCCTGGATCTGGACCCATAGAGGTCCAGAGCACCTCATTGCCAAAGCTTTATATGCATCCATGGAGGTTTTGGCTTGGGAACAATGTATTTGAGGCTAAAACACCATTCATGAGCTATTCAATGCTTGATAAGCATCAAGACTTGGACTTTACGTGGTCAATAAGCTTAAGGAGACTGGATCTATGAGTTAGTGAAGCGGATCTGACCTCAGAAGGTCGTTTGGGGTTGTGCATGGAATGCACTCGCCGAGTCCATTCCCCAGACTCGGCGAGTTGGTGCGGGTTGTTCAACGATTACGAACCAGGGGTTGAGTAATCGAGTCGGGTGAGTGACTCAGTGAGTCGGAAGAGATTTAGAGGGATCGGGTTCCCGTAGGAACTCGACGAGTCCACGCCAGACTCGGCGAGTCGGGTTGACCGTTGACCGTTGACCAGTGTTGACTGGTTTGACTTCGTGGTATTAGTCAGCCAGAGTCAAGTAGTTTTAAGTAGAAATACACTTGTGTTGTAAGAGGACGATAGCTCGGGAGATCGAACACTAGTGGTTAAGAGATTTACAAGTTACCGAGACACGCGAGGTGAGTCTTCTCACTATACGTTACCTTGAGTGGTATTTTGGTTTGGCCAGAGGGTCTTATGTGTTATCTATGAGATTGTATGCTATGTGTTATTTGTATGCTGTATGACTATATGGACCGGACCGGAGGGTCCAACGATTCAGAACGGGCCAGAGGGCCCAATGAGCTATGACTGGACCAGAGGGTCCGACGAGCTGCGGGACTGGAGGGTCCCGCTAAGACATCTTGACCAGAGGGTCGGGTTTAGCCTCGAGTGGCGTAATTGTGGTATGTGGTATTTTGGGGAACTCACTAAGCATTATGCTTACAGTTGTTGTGTTTGATGTCTCAGGTACCAGCGAGGACCGTGGGAAGGCGGCGGCTTGACCCGTACACACTCACACCGATGGAGTTCACATTTGAGAGATCTTGGGAATTTGTTTTGAAAACACTGTTGTTTCGGATTTGAAATTATGATATGATATACATTTGGTGGTTTTAAAAATTAAAAATTTAATTGAAATTTTACGTTGTTACAAGTTGGTATCAGAGCCTTGGTTTGAGGGATTCGGATGCACCTTCGGGCATATTTGAACTCAAACCGAGGATTTGAGAAATTTTACAACCAAAACTGCAAATTTTCAAAAAAGAAAAAGAAGTTTTGGAAACAAGCAGAGTGGATGGTGTGTACGGTCAGCCAGCGCCCGAACGGTGAATCCCCAAAATACCCTTACATTATATGTTATGAGTTATGAGATATTATTTTATGCATGATAGAGAGGCTAGGTATTCCTATAAGGACTAGAGTGGCCTGATTTGTGATGCCTTAGCCTAGGAGATTACTGCTGCTATGAGATACTTTGAGAGTGAGTAGGTAGCAGTGAGGAGCTCATGTTAGGTCTACTGAGGGTAGCCAATGCATAGCGAGAGTAGAGTATTTACGACTTGGGATTCTAGGAGGAGGACTTGGATTGTATATTGATTCGATGTGGACAATAGTATTGGGCCCATACTATTGAAAGTACCGGATTGGTGTGCAGTCCAAGTAAGAATCCTTGGGGGTACCAGGAGTGAGGATGTTTGAGTTATCGAGCGTGAGAATACTCGAGAGTATCCCTGATAATTCTTATGTTGTGTTTCAGAGGTTGATCATGGTCGGGACACGCCATAACCCCGAGAGCAGTGGGGTGAGCGACGAGGAGATCCGTCGGATCATCCATGAGGAGGTGGCTGCTGCCATCAGAGCCAAGATTCTGGAGATGTTTGGGTCTATTAAGACCACACTGATCGAGATGTTTGACGAGTGTTATGCTGCCTTGACTGATGCTGCTGTTGCTGCAGCCACAGCAGCTGTTGCTGCTGCAAGACCCCAGGGTGGTGATTCGCTGCTGTACCGAGAGTTCAGCAACATGAAACCACCAGAGTTCGATGGTACGTAGGACCCGATCGCCGCTATGAGGTGGATCTCAGACATGGAGGGGTGTTTCTATACGTGATTGTGTCCGGAGCACTTGAGGGTGCGATTCGCACTCAACCAGCTTCGCTTGGGGGCGAAGGACTGGTGGAAATTCGTGACCGCGAGCTATTCTACAGCTGAGTTGACTGCAGTGACCTGGAAGAGGTTTACTGCGATGTTTCATGATGAGTATGTTCCCCAGGTGGAGAGGGAACGTTTAGCTCAGGAGTTTCTGACCCTCAAGCAGGGGACAAAGTCGGTGACAGTGATTACGAGGATGTTTCATGAGCGGGCGCTGTTTTGCCCGGAGTTGGTGTCCACTGAGCAGGCTCGCATGAGCCGTTATCTGAGTATTTTGAGGACGGACATCTGCGAGTTCGTGGCGAACTCGACTTACCAGACATTTGCCGAGCTCCAGGCAAATTCCAGGAAGAGGGAGATCGAGCTTGAGACACAGGCGAGGGAGGAGACTGAGTTGCAGAGGGGTGATCGACAACCGGCGCAGTCGCAGCCGGCCGCCAAGCGGGCAAAGCCTGTTGATTCGAGGACGGCCAGTTCAAGGGGCCGCACTTGTGGGAAGTGCGACAAGAGCCATGATGGGCCGTGCAAGACGGGGGTATGCTACAAATGCGGGAAGGAAGGACGTTTTGCGAGGGACTGTCCGAAGGGGTTCTCGGTTTGCTTCCATTGCAACCAGACCGGCCATCGGAAGGCCGAGTGCCCCCAGCTTCAGAGGTCAGCGCAGGGATCTGCACCTGCGGTTCGAGCTGCTGAGACCCAGCCAGTGAAGGCCGAAGCACCGAAGGCTAGGGGGAGAGCCTTCCAGCTGATTGCGGAGGAGGTCCGCGCAGCACCTGACGTCGTGGCGGGTATGTAATCTTTATCTATTTTATGTTGAGTTTATGCTATTGTAATTGCTATATGTTATGCGTAGGTACTTTTCTTGTGAGTTCTGTACCTGCATTGGTTTTATTCGACTCGGGTGCGAGTCGGTCTTTCATATCTTTGGCTTTTAGTCGGCACATTAGTATTCTGAGGGAGGCGTTAAGTCGACCTCTGCGGGTTTCCATAGCAGATGAGCCTGAGGTATGTGCTACCGAGGTGATACATGGATGCATGCTGGAGATCTTCGGGGTGGAATTCCCGATTGATTTGATTCCGATCGCTATGGGGGATGTTTGTGTCATAGTAGGAATGGATTGGTTGAGCCGTTTTGGGGCTGTCATAGATTGCGAGCGTCAATTGGTGACGATCCGAGATCCTAGTGGGGGAGCGCTGACGGTTTACGGCGAGGGGACTCGTGGTGGTTCAGTTTTCTGTTCGGCCGCTAGAGCGAGGTGGAGTTTGCAGCAGCGCTGCAAGGGGTTCGTAGCCTATGTGACAGATGTGCGAGAGGCCGCTGGGAGGCCAAGTTCAGTGGATGAGGTGCCGATAGTTCGTGAGTTCCCGGACGTGTTTCCCGAGGAGTTGCCGGGTGTGCCTCCTGAGAGGCAGGTGGAGTTTCGTATCGATTTGGTTCCCGGGGCTGCGCCTATCGCCAAGGCGCCGTATCGGCTAGCACCGCCAGAGATGCAGGAGTTATCCTCACAGCTGCAAGAGCTGTTGGGGAAAGGGTTCATCCGTCCCAGTAGCTCTCCCTGGGGAGCGCCGATCCTTTTTGTCAAGAAAAAGGATGGCTCACACCGGATGTGCATTGATTACTGGGAGTTGAACAAGTTGACGGTCAAGAACCGTTATCCGTTACCAAGGATCGACGATTTATTCGATCAGTTGCAGGGGGCGTCTTGGTTCTCCAAGATTGACTTGAGATCGGGATATCACCAGATGAGAGTTCGGGATGAGGATATCTAGAAGACGGCGTTTAGGACTCGCTACAGGCATTACGAGTTCGTGGTGATGCCATTTGGGCTCACCAATGCACCAACGACGTTCATGGATCTCATGAACAAGGTGTGTAGGCCGATGTTGGATCGTTCGGTGATTGTTTTCATTGATGACATCCTGGTGTATTCGAGGACCAGAGAGCAGCATGCGGAACATTTTAGGGAGCTCCTCGGAATGCTGAGATCGGAGAGGCTCTTTGCCAAATTCTCCAAGTGCGATTTCTGGTTGCGGGAAGTCCAGTTTTTAGGGCATCTTGTTAACCAGAAAGGGATATTGGTTGACCAAGCCAAGATTGAGGCTGTGATGAGTTGGGAGGTGCCGAGGTCACCTACGGAGATCAGGAGCTTCTTGGGGCTGGTAGGCTACTATAGGAGATTTATCATAGATTTCTCCAAGATCGCCGTGCCACTTACCAAGTTGACCCGGAAGGGTGTTACTTTCTCATGGGGTCCGGAGCAGCAAACCTCGTTTGAGACCCTTCGTCAGAGATTGTGCGAAGCTCCTGTACTCGCACTACCGGAAGGGATGGAGGATTTCGTGGTGTATTGTGATGCTTCGATATTGGGGATGGGAGCGGTGTTGATGCAGAGAGGGCATGTGATTGCGTATGCATCAAGGCAGTTGAAGCCTCATGAGACGAGATATCCCACCCACGATTTGGAGTTGGGGGCTGTAGTGTTTGCCCTCAAGATCTGGCGTCACTATCTGTATGGGGTTCGGTGTACGATATACACTGACCACAAGAGCTTAAAGTACTTGATGGATCAGCCAAACCTGAATATGCGCCAGAGGAGATGGTTGGATGTGGTGAAGGATTATGATTGTGAGATCCTGTACCACCCGGGCAAGGCTAATGTCGTAGCCGACGCTCTGAGCCGTAGGTCGGAGAGCGCCCCGATACGAGACATTTGTATGAGGTTGACGGTGATGACTCTGGTATTGGACACCATCCGAGGGGCCCAGGCTGAGGCTGCGAGACCAAAGAACTGAAAGCGGGAGCGGGTCGTTGGGCAGGTGTCGGAGTTCGTTACCGATAGTCGGGGGCTTATGACGTTTCAGGGTCGGATTTGGGTACTGTTTGTGGGTGGGACGCATACCATTTTGATGGAGGAGGCGCATCGATCGAAGTTCTCGATCCATCCCGAGGCTACCAAGATGTATTTGGTCCTAAAGAAGGAGTATTGGTGGCCCTGTATGAAGAGGGATGTTGTTTGGTTCGTCGAGAGGTGCCTAACTTGTCGCCAAGTTAAGGCCAAGCACCAGCGTCTGCATGGTAAGCTGCAGCCGTTGGAGATTCCCGAGTGGAAGTGGGAACAGATTACCATGGATTTTATCACCAAATTGCCAAGGACTGCAAGAGGAATCGATGCAATTTGGGTGATTGTGGACAGGTTGACGAAGAGCGCTCATTTTCTTGCTATTAGTGAGAGCTCTTCTGCTGAGAGGTTGGCCGAGTTGTATGTGAGGGAGGTGGTATCACGACATGGGGTTTCGTTGTCGATCGTTTCAGATCGAGACGTGCGATTTACTTCCAGATTTTGGAAGAAGTTCCACGAGGAGTTAGGTACGAGGCTGCATTTCAGTATCTCATACCACCCGCAGACGGACGGACAGAGCGAGCGGACGATTCAGACGCTTGAGGATATGCTCCGAGCATGTGTTTTGGATTTTGGAGGGAGTTGGGATACCTATCTACCCTTGGCAGAGTTTTCATACAACAACAGCCATCATTCGAGCATCGGTATGCCACTTTTTGAGCTGTTGTATGGGAGGAGATGTCGTACCCCTGTTTGCTGGGGTGAGGTAGGGAAACGCGTGATGGGTAGTACGGAGATAGTGCTTCAGACGACAGAGCAGATCCAGCAGGTCAGGCAGAGGTTGTTAACCGCTCAGAGTCGCCAGAAGAGTTATGCAGATAGACATCGAACCGACCTCGAGTTCCAGGTCGGTGATTATGTTCTCCTGAAGGTATCTCCTTGGAAAGGAGTGATCCGATTCAGGAAGAGGGGCAAGCTAGGACCCAGGTATATTGGACTGTTTCGGGTGATCGCGAGGGTGGGTAGGGTAGCATATCGCTTGGAGCTACCCGCGGAATTGGAGCGGATTCATAATACCTTCCATGTGTCTCAGTTGAGGAAGTGTATAGCCGATGAGTCGGCGGTAGTGCCGTTAGAGGACATTCAAGTGGATGCGAGCCTGAACTACGCGGAGAGACCAGTTGCGATTGTGGATCGAAAGATCAAGGTTCTGCGGAACAAGGAGGTGCCCTTGGTTTTGGTTTAGTGGCAACATCGGAAGGGGTCTGAGATGACTTGGGAACCGGAGCGTGAGATGCGTGAGCAGCATCTGGAGTTATTTGCAGAGCGAGACTTCGAGGGCGAATTCTAGTTCTAGTGGGGGAGAATTGTAACAACCCGGATTCCCAGGTATTATTTATTTATTTATTTTGGTAATTTTTAAGGAGACTCGGCGAGTTGGAGCCTAGACTCGCCGAGTATGATTGCGGATTTGGACGCGGGTTCGCGTCCGGACTCGGCGAGTCCAAGAGTGGACTCGGCAAGTCCACGCTGTTTAATGAAACCCTAATTTCTCGGGTTTGATGCATATTTAAAGGGCCTTATGGCCGTCATTTGCACTCATCAGTCCCCAGAGTGAAACCCTAGAGCAATTGAGTGATTCAAGTGAGGGAAGGAGCCATTATTGATCTTGGAGTTGTTGTCTAGCAAGGAAAGAGAAGATCTAGCCAAGAAGAAGCAAGAGAGGGGTGGATTCTTGAAGATTTCAGGTCCATAACATCACATCTGAGGTACAATCCCGAATCATTCTCTGTTCTTGTGATGTTCATGTAGATTAGGGCTTTTGAACCCATTTGTGGCTAGATCTAGTGTCCTCATGGTCCCTTAGCGAGTTAAGGTCCTGGATCTGGACCCATAGAGGTCCAGAGCACCTCATTGCCAAAGCTTTATATGCATCCATGGAGGTTTTGGCTTGGGATCAATGTATTTGAGGCTAAAACACCATTCATGAGCTATTCAATGCTTGATGAGCATCAAGACTTGGACTTTACGTGGTCAATAAGCTTAAGGAGACTGGATCTATGAGTTAGTGAAGCGGATCTGACCTCAGAAGGTCGTTTGGGGTTGTGCATGGAATGCACTCGCCGAGTCCATTCCCCAGACTCGGCGAGTTGGTGCGGGTTGTTCAACGATTACGAACCAGGGGTTGAGTAATCGAGTCGGGTGAGTGACTCGGTGAGTCGGAAGAGATTCAGAGGGATCGGGTTCCCGTAGGAACTCGACGAGTCCACGCCAGACTCGGCGAGTCGGGTTGACCGTTGACCGTTGACCAGTGTTGACTGGTTTAACTTCGTGGTATTAGTCAGCCAGAGTCAAGTAGTATTAAGTAGAAATACACTTGTGTTGTAGGAGGATGATAGCTCGGGAGATCGAGCACTAGTGGTTAAGAGATTTACGAGTTACCGAGACACGCGAGGTGAGTCTTCTCACTATACGTTACCTTGAGTGGTATTCTGGTTTGGCCAGAGGGTCTTATGTGCTATCTATGAGATTGTATACTATGTGTTATTTGTATGTTGTATGACTATATGGACCGGACCGGAGGGTCCAACGATTCAGAACGGGCCAGAGGGCCCAATGAGCTATGACTGGACCAGAGGGTCCCGCTAAGACATCTTGACCAGAGGGTCGGGTTTAGCCTCGAGTGGCGTAATTGTGGTATGTGGTATTTTGGGGAGCTCACTAAGCATTATGCTTACAGTTGTTGTGTTTGATGTCTCAGGTACCAGCGAGGACCGTGGGAAGGCGACAGCTTGACCCGTACACACTCACACCGATGGAATTCACATTTGAGAGATCTTGGGAATTTGTTTTGAAAACACTGTTGTTTCGGATTTGAAATTATGATATGATATACATTTGGTGGTTTTAAAAATTAAAAATTTAATTGAAATTTTACTTTGTTACATGGGTGTTCAGGAGGGTTGCTCGGGAGCTGTGAATTCTTTCATCATGTCAGCACGGTAAGGGATTTGATCCAAGGAGGAAACGGGATGAGTTTTCTTCGATGAAAATTGATAAAGGTGACGCCAGTTGGGCGAAAGATAGTGAGCTAATACTGGGTCAAGACCCGGTGGTTTAGAATGGTATGCAGTTTTCGCAGGTGGCGAATGAATGCGTAAGTCGGAAGTAAGGTAATGTCTTCTAGTGGCAATTGGTCGATGAGTGTTGTTATCAGGAAAGGGAAGCCGGTGGCCGGCTTGAAGCAATTATCAGGACCCTGCAAGGGAAGGGATGAATTTTAAGGATTCGATAGCAATGTTTGAAGGAATCTGGGTCGGTTAAGATCAGTGGATGCATCGTGGGAGTATCATCCGGAAGTTTGTGTTGCCGCAGGCTTCGAGGACGAAGCCTAATTTAAGTGGGGGTGAATTGTAACATCCAAAGTTCGGAACAAGAAGTGAAGGGTGCTAAGTGTAAATAAAGGAAGGGACTCGACAAGAAGGTACTCTTACTCGCCGAGTCGGAGCGGGTTTGGATCGTTAATTAAGTGACCAACTCGCCGAGTCGAAAGTTGGACTCGACGAATTGGTGCTGGAATGAGAAAACCCTAATCTTAGGGTTTGCACCCTATTTAAAGGACTTTATGTCCTTCTCCCAGCCTCCTAATCCCCCTGAGAGTTCCAGAAACCCTAACCTTCGTGTGAGACTTCATTATTGAGGAGATTGGAGCTTGGAAGAGGAAATTGCTGGGAAAGAGCTTGAGGAATTAAAGGCTTTGGTGAAGAGCCGACATCGAGGTGCCAAACCTTAGATCCGATCGCAACTTCAAATATGGAATTCAAAGGGATCAAATTCTGCAAAGGAGTGGTGTAGATCCGGGATCTACTTCAGTTCGAGCATATATTGGATGTAATAATCTATTGGTTGGGCTCTTTGGTATCTAGATCTATTATCATTTGAGATTTCGGGCATTTTTGGTATGATTAAGAGCTATTTCGAGTTAGAGGCTTAGATCTGAGGTTGCTACTTCAGATCTAGGCTTTTTATGGTCCATAATGTCATAAAGTTTCAGTCTTTGAGTTGTTGGTGAAGCCCCTTTGTCCAAAACCCAAGCCCTAGTTTGTTTTGGGCGTAAATCTCCATGGTTTCACGTAAAGTTTGCAACTTTATGTGAGGGTTAGATTGTAGAAGGGTGGATCTATGGATTTGATCCTCTGCATGGCTCGAATAGCTTCTGAATGGGTTGAGAACTGGAGAGACTCGGCGAGTCACATGGGTGTACTCGATGAGTTGTATGAACATGTGCATGGACTCAACGAGTTGGAAGAACAACTCGGTGAGTCTGTTCCTAGACTCGGTGAGTCTGGTCCCAGAACCCAATCTCTTTTGGGTTAAAGCTTTGGATTAGTGAGTCGGTTGGCTACTCGGTGAGTTAGTCAGGATTGGACTCAGAGATCGTTGGACTCGGCAAGTCTTGGGGCGACTCGGCGAGTTAAGTTGTGATATGAGAGTTTTCTGGGTGTGGGAACTCGGCGAGTCGACGGGGTGACTCGGCGAGTATAAGTCAACAAGGAAGGTTGACTTTGTCTGAGGACTTTGACTTTGACCAAGAATTGACCAGTTTGACTTCCAAGGGTAATTTGGTAATTCTGGTATTTATGGAATTGGTTTTTTGGTAGTGTTCTGAGGTGAAGTTCGTGTCGGTGGTTGGAGCAGCTTGGTCTTATCTCTTCAGTCGGTAATTGCAGGTGAGTTATCCTCACTATATCGATAGGGTCTACGACACCAAGGCCGGCCCTTTATCGGATGGAAATCCGAGTATTGTTGTTATGTCATTGCTTTGCTAGATCTGCATCCTAGTATTTAGGATGGTGTTATGTTAGTGACCTAGTTGAGGTCGGTACCTGGTATTTAGGGTAATGTTATGTTAGTGACCTGGTTAAGGTCGGTACCCGGTATATAGGGTAATGTTATGCTAGTGACCGGTTAGGTCGGAATCCTGGTTAGGATGATGGTATGCTATGTGATCTGTTAGACTGTCTGTCTGGTTAAGGATTGTTTTATGTGTACATGGTTGTTGACAGGGGTTGGGTTGAGGCGGGTCCTGCTTTGTGTTGTAGGCCAGCATACCCAGGGCGGACCGGATATTCCAAAGGCCCAACGAGCGGTCTGGATAGGCTGAAGGCCCTAAGAGGGCGGACCAGACGTGTCGAGGCTCGGAGAGTGGACCAGGCTGACTGAAGGCCTGGTGCGGGCGGACCAGTTATATTGTAGACTCAGAGAGTGGACCAGGTGGATAGAAGGTCCGGTGCCGGCGGACCAATCACACTGTAGACTCGATATACATGGCTAGACTCGAAGGGTGGACAAGGTGGACTGAAGGCCCGGTGCGGCGGACCAGTCCCATAGTAGATCCGATGTGCATGGTTGTTTATTTGTGATATGTTTTGAGTATGTTTATGTGTGGTTGGTATTTTGGGGGTAACTCACTAATCTTTCGGGCTTACAGTTTAGTGTTTTGTTTCAGGTACTTCAGGAGATCGTGGCAAGGCGAAGGTGTAATCGTACCGCTCCTCATGTATTATGATTTATGTGATATGGTTCTGTGGAATACTCTGATGTTAAAACTATTTTGAAAACGAATGTATGAACTTAATGGTTTTTAAATGAATTAAAATGTTTTAATTTGGCTCGAATTTTATGGGTGCTAGACAATTAATGTATTTTGTCTTATCTTGATGTAACAATTCTTAGGACTAAATCGTGTGAATCTTTTAATTGTCAGATTGTCAAACACTTAGTTATATCCAGTCCATAGAATGTGTCAGCAGTTTGTACCAAGTTGCTTCTTGGTTATATAAGGAGTGAATGTTTCATGAGTTTTTATCTAAGAATAGAACAAAGAATAGAACTCGATATTCTCTTCACATCAATCTATTATCTCTTACAAGTCAAACTTCTTTCATTTACATTCTTCGTGTATTAATTTTTCTTTGCATTATTTTACTCAATCTCACTTCATTTATTACTTGAATACTTTGTTGATTGTTTATCTTCAAGTCTTAACTGGTTTGCTAAATTCGACTGGAACTCCATATTAAGATTAGACGTTGATGTTAAAGATTAACTCAAGGTTTGAGTTTTCAAACCTTTTCCTTGCGCATTGATTCTTGTTCTCACAGTTGGTATTAGAGCTTGAGTGATTGTCCTTTGAATCCATAAAAACAAATTATAGTTGATCTAAGATTACCTTGGTATCTCAATCATTTTTGTGTTCAAGATAAAAGTTCTTCTATATACCGCTTCTGCTCAAATATCTTAACTTTAATGGATGCTGCTAATTCATCTCAACAAATGTATTCAATGAAAATAGCAAATATCGTGGGTTGCCCTTCTGGTGCCCTACTGCTAATTTTTGAAGAGAATGATCACTGGAAAGTTATAATGGAAAGATTTTTACTTGGTAAGGAAAACGTGTAGAAATATGGAGATTTGTGAAACAAGGTCCACATGTTCCGGTAAGACAAACGGTGAGAGATGCCACTGCAACTCTCATGGGCCAAGAAGATCAACGTCCAACACCTCTCATTGCTACAGACATCGAGAAACTACATGCAAATCAGATTGCATTTTCCAAGATGGTGTTTGGTGTTCCTCCATCTCTTTTTGAGCACATTAAGTTGTGCAAATCTGCAAAGGAGATTTAGGACACTTTTTAGGATTTGTTTGAAGGGTCCGAAAACATGAAAGATAAGCATCTGACTTTGGTTATTAGTGATTTTGATACCTTCACAAGTAATCCAGGTGAATCTGTTGCCTCAGCTTCAAATAGGTATCAGATTGTTGTAAACAACCTGACTGCACACGAAATAACCACAACTCCTCTAGAGTACAACCTTAAGTTTACCAATATCCTTGGAAAAGGCTAGGGGAATGTCAAATCATGTCTTCAGAGTAATGGATCTCTGAAGAAGCTGAAGCTCTACCAACTCTTTGATGAACTACAAGGCCACGAATCAAACATTGCACAAACGTTAAGAGAACTATCAGGAGGTTCTCTTTCATTGGTTAGTCATGTTAACCCATTGATTTCGACCCCATCTGTGTCAGATCCCTTCGGAACTATCCCACCCATTATGCTAGTTCAACCAACCTTACCTACTCCACCTGTTCTGAACCATCCGGAGAATTTTGATCCCAATGCAGATGAGTCTGAACTCACTTTCACAAGAGTTTGCATTATTGCCCATGAAATACAAGCATCCATGGAATCCCACTCATAAACTGTATCATAAGCGATTCCAAGCCCCTCATCTAAATAATCCTCAACCATTTCCTAAACCTTCAGTGAACCCACCTGCTTACAAACCCAGTATCTCATCCTCAATTCATCCCGCGGAATCCCATGAGAATCAGAATTCAGACAAACCCAAGATAGTTTGTCATAAGTGTGGTCATGGTAATCATTTTGCAAGTGAAAAATCATTCATCACTGCTATATCAAGAGATGTTGAAGGGTATTCGTCTTCTGTAGATGAGGATGATGTGAGCACTGGAAGAAATATATGTCCTATGGCAAGATAGGCAATCGAATGTAATGAAGGCTACTGGTCATCAGGTTCAAATGAACATGACGAAGATGTTGAGCCAAACTTTTGCTACATGGAAACCAATGATCCACCATGCATAAGCATCGTTCAGTAGGTAAGATCTATGATTACTGAAAATAATTTTGATTTATCTCTTTGTGAACCATATCTAACTCGGATCCAATCAGATATGACCATCATCCATAAAGCCTATGAGTCTGCCATAAAAGTAAGTGATAAGTTGGAAAGTGAACTGGCCCACCTTAGATTACGATTTGAAGATAAGAAGCTTAATATAGAATCACTAGAAAGAGAGCTTGTAATGTTCCAATATGAATGTATCATTTTAAAAGACAAATGTGAAATAACTTATTTTGAAAGAAATTTTTTAGTTCCTAATAACGAATATATTAATGCCAAAATTGATGCTTTACATCATGCAGTATATATATTCTTGAAGCAAATGAACGAATGACTCACAATTTTTGTCATCCATGGTCCAAAGCACCAGGCATCGGAAGCGAGTTTCCGAAATTTGTTGTTCGTCCATTGAAGGAGTTACAAAATCTAACTTTTATGGGAGACATTCCCAACCGCAAACATTTGGATACCCCTGTCTGACCATTATCACCCTTTCCTGAGACCTCAAACCAGTTCCAATCTCTGATTCTTGAGTTTCAACCCATACTTTTCAAATGTCCTGATTTCACGCCTCTACCGCCTCTGATACACCAAGACTTGAATCA
This sequence comes from Lactuca sativa, assembly GCF_002870075.4. Taxonomy (NCBI): domain Eukaryota; kingdom Viridiplantae; phylum Streptophyta; class Magnoliopsida; order Asterales; family Asteraceae; genus Lactuca; species Lactuca sativa. Next base: position 44,073,508 of record NC_056631.2, on the reverse strand, counting down.
TACCTCATAATCATTCCCTAACATCATCCGTACAAGAGTTCAAATTCCAAACTTCGGTCCTCCTAACAAATGTGTTGTTGAGAAATTAATTCTAGAGACAACTAGACCTGACTCTGATAGATTAGATTTCGTATGGGCATCATTAGATAGTAACGTTGATGAAGAAGTTATATATGATCATTAATCTGACTCGTGCGTTTCTCATTTTCAAGTGATATAAAAAACAACCCTAGTGCTAATCAATCCTAAGTTTGACAATCCATAAGTTGGATAAACTTTCAAGTCCTCATCTGACTCTCGAAAGAAACCTTGGTTAAATAAGAAAGATTTTGTCGACCCTAAGATCGAAGCCAAAAATGACCTCTAAAAGGAAAGTAGGTCAAGGCAAGATTCCAGACTCATTGAGAGATCCGAAAAGAAAGTATCTCGGATAGTTAGCCCAACCACTAGGAACCACAATACTTTTGCGTCTGTTAAATTTTTTAAAAGGCCATACAATCTTCCTAGTTCGGTCGTTCAAAACAAGTCTGTCTGTAACAACCCAAGAATCAAGGGTAAAAATTTCATTTTTCATTATAGTCAAAACACATATATCTTTTAAATCTAAGCTTTCCATAAACATTGCTAATTAAAAACATTTGTCAAAGTTCATCCCAAAATCAAATATTGCAGAAAACATGGGTATGTGCGCTACGATCAAGTCGGGCCCTTCCTTTCCAACTCGATGATACCTGAAACCACAAAAAAGTGTAATCACGAAGCTTAGTGAGCTCCCCAGAGCATACCCCACATAGTCCACATAATTACATAAACCATATCAATCACATAAGCCATGCATATAAACATATAAGGAAGCCATGGAAACCCTCCACGGTCTTACACACATAATCACATAAAAAATATCATCTACACAACTCCTGCATATAAACATATAGGGATGCCCTGGAAACCCTTCAGGGTCTTACTTCGGGTGCCATGGGAACCCCCGCATGGTCAAAGCCCAATCTCATATAAATCATACATAGAAACATGTAAGGATGCCTTGGAAACCCTCTACGATCTTACTCCGGGTGTCATGGGAACCCCCACATGGTCTTAGCTCAATGTCATGGGAACCCCCACATGGTCTTAACTAAGGATGCCATGGTAACCCTCCAAGGTTTTAAACCCTAGTGCCTCAGGAACACCCCCCCTGAGGTCTTTAATTAGGATGCCATGGAAACCTTCCTAGGTCTTACACCCAAGTGCCATGCTTGGGGTAAAAAAAACTACTTTACCCCCAACCTATATTGATTCAAAACCAAGGCCCAATCTCACACTCTAAAGGCCTAAAAGCCAAATAATCAACCAAGGCCCAACATATGGCCTAATTTTCCAAATTGGGCCCAAACCTCTACATGGTCTTACCTTAAGGCCCAACCATTTATTCTAGTCCAAACACTTGGCATTCCGACGGTCCAACATCTCATAATCATCAAGGCCCAATTATGGCCGACCTATGCCCCAATTTTCCAAATTGGGCACAAGCCTTTCCAATGGGCCTTATCCTAAAGCCCAATAATTTCCTTAGTCCATAACCTTGTTCCCAATTGGCCCACGAAGGCCCACAACAACTTAGTCCAAGAAATGGCCCAACCAGAACCCAAACCCAATTAGGGTTTTTCACATAAAATGACGATTAGGGTTACGTGTTCTTACTTAACCCATTAAGGAATTAATCCATTAATTCCAATATTGCCTTAAGTTAATTGCGAAGGATTATTAATTAATATTTTAAGTCTAGTAAATAGTTCTAGTACGGGTCCCGATCAATTCCAAAATTAGGGTTTCATGACATTAGGGTTTTCTAAATGTTGATTAGGGTTTCCAACCCAAATACTAGCCAATTCGCTCCAATGATTAAGATTTAGGCTTATTAGGGTTTCACCAAGTCGGGCACCACCCATTGCCACCTCGGGCGGTTGTGGTCGACGGCGGCTCATGAGGGCAACCACCGCCTTGTGGTGGTGGTGGTTATGATTCTAGTCCAAAACATGTCCAAGAAACTCAATTAATAATCCAATCAAACATAAATGAACACCGCCACCTAACACGGCAGCTGGTGGGTTTTCTTCGGATTTTTCAGCCAAACAAATACATACAACGTATTATCCAAAAGAAATGTACTGTCAGTTCTAATCTGAAAAAGGCTACTGTCAATCCTAATCCGAAAAAGGTTACTGTTGATACTGTCAGTAATATAAAATAATAAAATAAATTACATCTCGGGGTTTTTAGAGTTTATTATTTATTTAATTTCAAACGAATGTTACATTTTCAGTCCTAATCCGAAAAACGGTTACTATTGATACTCATCCTGTGAAAACTTACTCTTCTCGAATATTTTCTTATGTATTTATTGTTAAATCCGATGGTACTATTTTTAAACCACAACAATTTTGGAAATAAAATGTACCATCAAAAGCAGCAAGCAAAGAACGAGTTGGTAAGAACACTGTTTTTAAAAAATCCTCAAAAGATTCAAAACTAAAATTTTAGTTGAAAGTGAAAAAGATTGAAAATGCTTTTGTAACTTCTGACAACACAGTCATTCCTACATCTCAGAAAATAGTTGGTCCGAGAGAAGCATTGTCCAAACAACCTTTGGTTGAATATGATTTCTAGATTACTGAAAAGACCCTGGTATTTTGCTTTTTTGTAACGTCCGGGTTTCGGGGCTAAGCATTTTTAGACGATGTAATAGTCTAGGTAAACTATTGTAAGTCTTTTTGATGTAATAAAGATGAAATATTTTAATTCTATGTGAATTATGTGTATTTGTGTGCTTATTACTTTATTATAAATATATATTTAATAAAGAATAACAATAAGCGTCAAAATTAAAGTATGAGATAAGTCCGATATCTTTACATAAAGTTGCAGTGGTCGAAACAAGGATTCCGGGGATATAAGGAACGCCGGAATCCGAGTTATAACAAAGAAGTTATAAAGAATGTCAAAAACGGAGCTCGTATGTGAAAGTTATGATTTTTAGAAGTCGAGAATGCAATTTGCGAAATCTGTTGCTCGATCGATGACATGGCTCAATCCTGACTGTCGCTTGCTGATAACGGCTCGCTTCGAATGAAGGACACGTCGTCTCGCATTACGCCCAGCGTCCGAAGTCAGTACGCCCCGCGTACCCTTGCCTTATCTTCTTCCGGAGTGCAAGACAGCTGGCCCGAGGTGTCAGCCTTATTCGAACTACGCACCGCGTAGCCGAGGACTACGCCCAACATACATCCGAGGCCTCGCAGCTATAAAAGGGGGCCGAGGGCAGCCTCATTTTTCACTCCAAATTCCACACACACTCTCTCTAGCCCCTTTTGAGTCCCATAAACCCTAGATAAACCCCCTTAGCTCCCGAGGGAAGCCCCGAGGCTCCCGGAGTCCCGAGAAAAAGTGTCTTTCGGTTTCGAAACGCTGCTCCAAATAAAGCCCGGTTTTCTTTAAAATCCGCTGTAAGTGAGCTACGTTTACGTAATTTTTAATATAGCTTTCAAATAATTATAGGAATGTTATTAGGTCCTTAAAATAATTATTTGGGCTATTATTATGAGTTATATTGAGTGTTATTTAACTCTTATATAATAATAATAATAGTCAGACTATTAATTTGTCACGGTTGACGTTAGACTAAACCCTAGTGGTATTGGTACTAGGTTTTCTTGAAGGAAAATTGTTTTGAGAGTATCGAAACACTGTCCGAGTGTCGAGTCACCACCTTTCAAGTGAGTGCATAGTTACTTTCAGCTTACACATAGATATGAAGTATTTTATATAAATTACGTGCTATGTGTGCGTATTATCTGAATACTTGCTATCTATGCTGGATGAACATTGTTATACATGTTTTCAATGATTTAAACTATATATGTATTTTATATCTACGAAAATGTTGGGGTAAAACATGGGTAGATGTAATAGGTGATGTGTGATAAAATGATGAGAGGCCTCGATGTTGATGTTGTTGATTCTGTCATCTAGCGGAGTATGGATGACGACCGCAAAGTCTTCTAGACAATCCAGTGGAACACTAGCAAACTCGCAACCTGTAGGTGTTTGTGAACGATGTGTTCATCGGTGTACTACATCCCCCACATGGTTGCCTTAAAGACATTTATTGCTGAGGAATACCCTTAGCAGTAGTGTCCATCCCGATGATGACCCTTAGGCTAGGTCCCTTATGATAGGTGTTTAGGGACGTAAAGTGAGGATAATGGGAACAGATATTCGGGTTATTGTTGTTTGATGAAATTAATAAACTTATTTATTGTGGGTTGAAAACCCTATGTGCTCACCAGGGTCCCCATCCTGACCCACTCAGTTTCTTGTATTACAGTGTCACACCCCAAAACCAAGAACGGCGGAAACGTTCTGGGGCGGAGGACGTCATGTATAATATCAACAACAATGTAAAGTAGTAAACAAGCAACAACATCATCCATTGCATTAATAATATAATTATTATACAAATGTGTTCTGTCAAATTTTGATAAACACTAAAGCATAAATCAAAATGAAAGATAAGTCTTGAACAAGCTCCATCTTCCTTTCTCCTTGCTTCGGTACCTGTCTATGATAACCTGAGGATACAAGTAATTTTGAAAGCGAGTATCAGCTTTAAAGTTGGTGAGATCATAAGTATTTAGTGTCTTAATTTGTACGTAAGTATTTGTATGTAAGAATTTGTATATGAACTGTAAGTATGAAGATGTTTGTAAAACAACTGTAAATGTTTGAAAAACCCTAGAAATCCCTATGATTCCTATTAGTAATAAAAGGAGTCTTCTACCAAGACTTAACTATTCTCAATGTAGTCTTCTATCAAGACCTAACTGTTCTGAATGTAGTCTTCTACCAAGACCTAACTGTTCTGAATGTAGTCTTCTACCAAGACCAAGCTGCATTAGTATTACCCTTTGGAACAAGGGCAACTAACAATGTTAACTGAAGACATCCGTATATGTACATTTACCTCTATTGCTAACAGCTGGGTATAGGAATAGTCAGTCCCCAAAAGTATACCTGTAATGGTATCAACCGTTGACATCCGTGGATGTGCTTTTACCTCTGTAGCTAGCAGAGATTCTAGGAATGGTCAGTCCCGCAATGTATCCTTGGGTACTAGGATATTAAATCCATTCTATCTCGTCGATTATGTGATTGAATCACAAGGTAAAGATAAGAATGAGGATTATATAACATAATCTATACATATATAATGTACTAGTAATTCTTGTAAGTGTACTCATGTAAGTATAATCATGTGACCATATCTATGTAGTAGTATGGTAATGTACTGTAATGTTCTAGCTAGTATTGTACGTGCTCTCTACCTAGCAAGTATAGTAATGTACTCGTTCTAGTATCGTTGTATATGTTCTCTCTCTAGTATAGTAGTATATGTTCACATAGTAGTAAGTATTGACTCATGAATGAACTGACTCATAGTATGATATTTTGTTCTAGTAATAGTTCTAGTATCTTCCTAAACTACCCCTATGGTAGTTTACTAGTAATCTAACTGGTACGTATGAACATGGATGTATACCCTTGCTACCCAAGGGCATGAGAAGAACTGGAAGGACCTTTTATGACTATACATGTACACATGAAATATAACTAATATTTAAACAACCTTCAGACGGGTACCCGATATTCCACCAGACCACATCTCAAGCGCGAAAAGGAAATAGGGTGGATAACCTTCCTAAGTCTTTTAAATATTTCTTATATAATCATACATATAGAGACATGCAATTTATAATATAAAAGCATAAATAAGTTTTGTAAAACATTTGAACATAATTATCATTTTAAGAAAAGATCGACTTGATGCCAATCTATAAAACAGTTTGAAGGCATATTTTGATAAAACAGTTTAAGTATAAAGAAACATTTGTTTGAAACACAATTGTAAGTAGGTTTGAAATATAACATACGGAGTAAAATGTACAGTGTAATAAGGAGTGTTGGGTATCATAGCGTAGCATTTTTGATGTATTGCGTCTATTGGGCTCAGTTAATAGTCCATGTTTTGTACTCCGGTTTGGGCCTGTCCAACCGTGAGCTGATAGGGTTTAGTATATAATAATGTGCTTGCATGCATATTAGGTTAACGATTGATAGCAATTACGATAACTTTACATATTTTCTTCATCGTTCTTGTAAACCCTAAATCCTCTACAGTAGAAGTTCTTTATCGAGCTCTACTGAGGATTGTTGATTAATCATTCGACATTCTTCGATCCATACTTGAGTTGTTTACTGTTTTCGTATTCTTTATTTTGCCTGTTATAAGATCTAATCGATCTTCAAGTTAGTTTATTTTAACTTATCAATTGGTATCAGAGCAGGAGGCTGTGTAAATCATACACTTCTTTTCTGTGAAAAAGGTTTCGATTAGGGTTATTCCGCATTCATTGATATTTATTGAGCCGTCATCTCATAATTGACGTATCTCGATATTTATTGTTTTGCCCTAATTTGATATATTACAAGTCTGATCTTTGAACAGGGTATTCGATCAATTATGGACGAGTCGCAATCCAATCCCATTAATATTTCGAACAACATTGGATCAACAATGAAGATTCCCATCCTGTACACCCATGATTATGAAGTCTGGGCGCATCACTTTGAAGATTATGTTATAGGATCTGAGGATAATGGATACCTCATCTGGGAAGCAATCGTTTCTGGACCTTTTTCTCATTCAGCAACTTCAAGGATTATTAAAACTCAAAAGGAGTATAATGATCTTCTGAAAGATGTTAAAGATATTGCGCAAGACGAAAAAGATAAATTTCACTGCAATATCAAAGCGTTAAGATTGATCAGATTCGCTCTTCAATCCGATACTTTTAGGCTGGTGAGTTCATGCACGACTGCAAAAGAGATATGGTACAGGCTACGTGAATTGTACTCTACAGACGAAGATCTGGAACACTCCATTCAAACCTTACTCTTGTCTGAGTTTGGTGGATTCAAGCAAGGAGCCGTAGAAACTGTGACTCAAACGTTCGGTCGCTTCAATCATCTTCTTAGCAAGATGATCAAACACGACATCGAAAGGAAGCTTATTGAGCAGAAGGTTACGTTTTTGAACGGACTCAGATCTGAGTGGAGAGCAGTTGTGTCCACAGTTAAAGCGCACGAGCAATTCAAATCCTATTCTTTGGCGAAACTGGTGGGCATCCTAAAATCTCAAGAAAAGATCGTGTTACAGGAGAAAAATGTGGTTTCAAGCCTAGGTTCGTTGGCCCTCCTGTCCAAAAGCAAAGCGGTGATGGAGGACGAAGACCTCAACTTGGATGACTATGACCTCACTTCTGAGGACTATGCTATGATGGTGTCAAACCCCAAGAGGTTCATCAAGAAGAGATTCCCCACTAACAAGAACCGAAATTGGCAAGGGAGTTACAGTTCTGAAAAGGTCAAAGATGAACCGAAGGCTGAAGAGTCAAAGACGGAACCGAAGGCTGAAGGAGATTTGGGAGTGAGCTGCTATTATTGTGGAGGAAAGAACCACTATGAAAAAGATTGCGTCCTCAAAAAGATGGCAGAAAAGGATGAGGAAAAGGATGAAGAAGCTTTGTTGCAGAAAAAGCTAGATGAAATCAGGAAGAAGAAATCTACTGCTAACCCTCCTATGAATGCGTTAATTGTGCAGGGTTCGGTAGCTGATGATGAGTTCGGTGGCGTGGAGATCTGGTCAACCGACTCTGAAGATGATGAAGTGAGGAAGCCTTCACATGGAAAGGCTTATGTGGCGAAAGAAGAGAACAGTGGAGGAAGATGCTTGATGGTGTCCGACGTATCTCAGATGAGGGGATACAACACTGATGGTGGGAATGATGACACGAAGGAGCAACAGAACTTGTGCTTTACAGCCAAACCGCTCAGCGTGCAGTTCAACGAGCTTGATGAACTGATCAAGAAGGTACAATAAGTTTTTGTCTCATTTAAAGTCCCACAATGTTCATATGAAAAAGAATTAAAAAGTGTCAATTCAAGAATCTCTCATCTAGATAGTAGTTTAACTCAAACTCGAGTCACCAATTCTAACCTAACTGACCAATTAAGCAGGGTGTCTTCGAAGAGTGAGGAACGGCGGATGTGGATCGAACTGAAGGAGTCGGAATTAATCAAAATAAAAGATGAAAACATTTATTTGCAAAGAGACAATTTAAAGCTTTTGAAACAGCGAAATGTTTTTTGTTTGATTGCCAAACGTCTTTATACTAATATTACTCAGCTTCATTTGAATTGTGAAATAGGACAAAAGATTCATAGCATGATTTTACCCTTCCTTGAGTTTAAGGAGGATGAAATTGATGCTGAAGCGTATAATTGTGAGAGTGTTATTTCATCTGAGGATGTTAATCCAACGTATATGTATGGATTGGACAAAATCGAATCTTTTATTAAGTCCAAGGACCATAAGGACATGCTTAAAAATCTTTTGGATGAAAATGATAAACTGAAACTAAGAACCGAAACCATACAAAAATTTGACTCTTTTAAACGCCAACTTGAGCTCAGAAAATAAAATTGATATTGAAAATGCATCTGAGCTTAATGAGGACGACAATATGAGTGAAATTTCTGTAGAGGATACAGTTGACTGTTCAGAATTTGTCAAGAGCGAACCCGAAAACCACAAGAATCTTATTTCAGAAAATTCAGTGGAGTTTGCTCGTATGTCCCAACAAAAGTCCCCAATTCTTGTAGAGAAGGCAGTAGTATATCAAAAAGTAAGAACCACTCCAAATCAGGTGTATAAGGTCACAGGTGTAACCGAACATCAGACTGCTGAACTCACAGCTATTGTAAACGAAGACAATGCTGATGGCTGTGACGAGTTCTTCTGGTCAGCTCCCATTGACAATGCTGATGAAACGGTAGGTTTGTCTGAAAGGACTTCATGGAAAAGCAAAGGCAGATATGTGCCAGAACCTTTAAATAAACCTGATAGCTTCAATGTGCCAAGTACTAGTGGTACGCAAGATGTTCCTCAGGAAAAAGAAATTCGTACAAAAGAAGTCACATCCCCAAGTGAAACTTCATCAGTTCAGAGTGAACCAGCTAAAGAAAAACAAAAACCGAAAGCTAACATCCATCATCAACCGAAGCAGATGAGAAATCAAAAACGAAAAAGGAATCAGAGATATAGGAAGAATCTCTCTGAAAGAAAACAGTTTTGGCAATCTCAGAATGCCTATTTCTCACATCAAGACAGGAACTTAAAATCAGAGAAAAGTCCTGTTGGATCGAAAGAGAGCAACAACAACCGAAAGCAGAGGTTCGGTTCGGAGAAAAACATCAACCGAAAGCAAAGGTTCGGTTCGGAAAATGATTCCAACCGAAAGCAAAGGTTTGGTTCTGAGAATGATTACAACCAAAAGCAGAAGTTCGGTTTAGAGAACTACATCAACCGAAAGCAAAGGTTTGGTTTGGAAATCAAAAGAGATCAAAACTCTAGGGTCGGTCCCACTGATGATCAAAAGCACAAGGGTCACCTAGAATCTTCAACCAATAAGTCATCTCAATCTAAGCTCTCTCATTCTAATTCTTCTAATTCTTCAAACTCTTCTATCTCTTCTCCACCTTTTCCTAAATTCCATTCTATTCCTTCTCAAAAATCTCAATCATCAGCTGAACAAAAAGGAAAACAGAAGGTTTCAGTGGTTAAACCAGAGTCAAAACCGAAAGCATCGAATCCCAATAAAATTAAAGTTTTTACCATAAAAAAGAAAGATGAAACAACACTAATAAAAAGAACATATTTAGTTGACATCTCTCTTACTATTCCTATTCCTGTGAAAGGCTCACGTGGACCCAAGAAGCTTTGGGTTCCTAAATCTGCTTAATTTTTGCAGGTTATTAGTGACGAGCAGTTTGACGAAGAATGGTATATTGATAGTGGCTGCTCGCGTCACATGACAGGAAGGAAGGAAGAGCTAAGGGAATACAGGTCTCTTTCAAATGGTGGAAACGTCAAGTTCGGGAACAACTCCTTCGGCACCATAAAAGGCTATGGAATGATTACAAACGGTGATTTCACGATAAGGAAGGTTGCATACGTGGAAGGACTACAACACAACCTCATCAGTGTATCTCAGCTTGTTGGAGGTACCGGTCTCAAAGTCTCATTCGACGATGAGGGTTCTGAAATAATTGAGAAGAAGACGAAAAGAGTTATTCTCAAATCGGAGCATAAAGGTGAAATGTTTCCTTTAAACCTCAAACCCATCAAAGGAAACCCAGCTATCTGCCTGTTATCCAAAGCTCAATCTGACGAAAGCTGGCTGTGGCACCGAAGACTTTCTCATCTCAACTTTAAAGATATCAACAAACTTGTTACTGGAGGTCATGTTCGAGGTCTTCCATTGCTCAAGTACGATAGAGATCATTTGTGTGCTGCATGTGAAATGGGGAAACAGAGTCGTCAAAGTCATCCATCTATAATAAACACTAAAGTTGTTGAACCACTAGAATTACTTCATATTGATTTGTGTGGTCCATCATCTATCGAAAGCATTGGTGGTAGCAAGTATATTCTTGTTATTGTTGATGACTTTTCGCGTTTTACATGGGTGTTCTTTCTGAAGCTTAAATCTAAAGCGACTCACAAGCTAAAAGTGTTCATCAAGCAGATTGAAGTACAGCTGAAGAAGGTCGTTCGCAACATCGGGAGCGACAATGGATTGGAGTTCAAAAATAGAGAATTCGAAGAATTCCTGGCAGAAAAGGGAATCAGTCACAACTTCTCAGCTCCCTACACACCTCAACAGAACGGAATTGTCGAAAGACGAAACCGATCCTTATGTGAAGCAGCCCGAACCATGCTAAGTTTCGCTTCCTTACCTTTATATTTTTGGGCTGATGCTATTTCTGCTGCTTGTTATACACAGAATAGGTCATATCTCAACAAGCGCTTCACTCTCACTCCTTATGAGATCATCAACAACAGGAAGCCAAATGTGAAGTTTTTCCATGTGTTCGGTTCAAGGTGTTTTATCTTCAATTCTAAAGAACACCGCAACAAGTTCGATGTCAAAGCCGACGAAGGGATATTTCTGGGCTATTCTCTCACTTCTAAAGCGTATAGGGTATTAAACAAGCGTTCGAGGAAAATAGAAGAAACTTACTACGTGACTTTTGATGATAGCTATGTCAAAAAGCTAAAGGCCAACGAAGACACAGCTGGAGAAATCTTTCCTCAAACTGGCCAAGTCACAGCCTCGATCGCTAATCTATTCGAGAAGTTCATGGAGCTTTTTGATGAACCAGAGAAGGACACTCTTTCTGAAGCCAGTGCAGCAGACAACAGGGTAGATCACTTAGAGCAACTTGTCGACGTTGCTGCAAGGAGAATGAATGAAAGAGAATCAGGTTCTAAAGACCCTCGACAACACAATGCTTCAGTCGAGGGGGAGGATCCACCATCATCATCCCAGCCGAGCTCACAAGTTGAGGGGGAGCTAAGGTCTCAAACTACTCCCGAAAGCACCTTGCCAACCGAAAGCACTTCGCCAACCGAAAGTGCCTCACCATCCGAAGGTGCATCAACGCCCGAAAGCTCAGCACCACAAGAAACCACTGTAGCTCAAGATTCTCAAGACATTCCTGTAAGATCATCTATTGAGGGGGAGCATGCTGATATGTCTTACGACTATGAAAGCCAGTCCGAACCAGAAGAAATGATAAACGCTGAATTAGATCCAACCTTTGATCCAAACTACCCTCCTCTCACCAAATGGACCAGAGATCATCCTGTCTCTCAAGTTGTTGGTGATGTATCTGAAAAGGTTCTGACTCGATCACAACTCAAGGCAAAACAGACTTCCTTGTTTTCAAAAGTCGAATTCTGCATGTTTAACTCATTCGTATCAAAAGTTGAACCAAAGACAGTTAACACTGCTCTCGATCACTCCGATTGGGTTCAAGCTATGCAAGATGAACTGAATGAATTTGAAAGGAACAAAGTTTGGTGACTTATTCCCACTCCTCCAGATGCCTCGGTTGTTAGTCTCAAATGGGTCTTCAGGAACAAAATGGACAAGGAAGGGAACGTTATAAGGAACAAAGCACGTCTGGTAGTGAAAGGATACTGTCAGGAGGAAGGCATTGACTATGAAGAGACTTTCGCTCCTGTAGCTAGGTTGGAATCAGTAAGAATATTTCTTGCCTATGCTGCCCACAAAAACTTTGAGGTCTACCAAATGGACGCCAAGTGTGAATTTCTCAATGGAGAACTCGAAGAAACTGTGTATGTGGAGCAACCTCCTGGATTCGTGAATGAAAAGTATCCTAATCATTGTTACATTTTGGATAAAGCTGTGTATGGACTGAAACAAGCTCCGAGAGCCTGGTATGAAACGCTGACTAAATTTTTAAAGATGTCCAAATTCAAACAAGGTTCGGTTGACCCAACCTTCTTTCGTAAAAAGGAAGGTAACCACCTTATGATCGTTCAAATTTATGTCGATGATATCATCTTTGGCTCAACGAATCCTAGCCTAACAGCTGAATTCAGAAAGCTGATGGAGACTAAATTTGAAATGAGCTCAATGGGTCCTATTAACTTTTTCCTTGGTTTAAATATTAGACAGGGACCCGAAGGCATCTTTATTAATCAGGAAGCTTACACGAAGACTCTCTTAGCAAAATTTGGCATGATGGGAGATTCAAAAGTCAAAGTTCCAATGGCGTTCGGCACCAAGCTCACTCCATCCCTAGATAAACCGGCTGTTGATATTACGCTTTATCGTCAAATGATAGGCTCTCTAATGTATCTCACTGCTAGTAGGCCTGACATAATGTTTTCTGTTTGTTATTGTGCTAGATTTCAGGCAAACCCACACGAACCTCACATGCTTGCAGTGAAGAACATTTTATGATATCTCAAGCGAACTACCTCTTTAGGTCTATGGTACCCTTCCAACTCAGGCTTCTTCGTTCAATCCTACTCAGATGCAGACCTTGGAGGTTGTGGACTCGACAGGAAAAGCACCACTGGCGGCTGCCAATTCCTTGATGGGAAGTTGGTTAGCTGGCAGTCAAAGAAACAAACGTGCGTGTCTTTGTCTACAGCTGAAGCAGAATACATTGCAGCTGCATCCTGTACCTCTCAAGTGATTTGGATCCAGAGTCAACACCGAGACTATGGACTCAATATGAAAAAGATCCCACTATATTGTGACTCTGAAAGTGCAATTAGGATCTGTCATAACCCAGTGCAACACTCCAAGACCAAGCACATAGCACTGAGGTATCACTTCATCAAAGATCATGTGGAAGATGGAAACGTTGAAGTACACTTTGTTAGAACCACTGATCAATTGGCTGATGTCTTTACCAAAGCTCTTCCTGAAGCGTCATTCAACAAAATTCTACAAGGGCTAGGTATGATGGAATCAGAGTCAGTACCACAAACTACCTCTCAAACTCAAACGTCAGAAGCGAAATAGACCGAACGTTCGGGTTCGGTTGAATCATCTGCACTCGCTCATCATTTCAACGGTAGTTTTCTTGGTTGTAAATTTCATGTACAAAGTTGTTTATCTTATTGTCATAAGTATTTCCTTTTTTGAAAGTCTAAATTCCTTGGTTTTTCAAAAATTTTCAAAACCGAAACCCACCGAACGCTCGGGTTCGGTTTTTCAAAATTTTTCAAAACCGAAACCAACCGAACGCTCGGGTTCGGTTTTTCAAAATTTTTCAAAACCGAAACCAACCGAAGGCTCGGGTTCGGTTTTTCAAAATTTTTCTCAACCGAAACCAACCGAACGCTCGGGTTCGGTTTTTCAAAATTTTTTTTCAAAACCGAAACCAACCGAACGCTCGGGTTCGGTTTTTCAAAATTTTTCTCAACCGAAACCAACCGAACGCTCGGGTTCGGTTCCAAAGTTTTTTTTAATGTTTTTCTTCTCTTTTCCAAAAATTTTTTTAATCTTTTATTTTCTTTCTTAGTCTTATTTTTCTTATCATTTATCATTTTTTTATATATATATATATATATATATATCAAAACTCCAAAAATATTTTGTTCTTCATTTGCTTTTTGTCTTTAATTTTTACATGTGTGTTCGTTCGTTTATGGGGAAATATTTGTTGGATTAGTTAAGTGTCCCTAGAAGCATGCTGCTGTATGTGCCAAAAGCCTCATCAGATTCTTAATAATAGCCTTAATGACTTGGTATACACAAACCTTGTCTTCCCAATTAGGCTACTACTCTCTTATTCTAACCGTGAGCTACCTAACTCTCTTCTCACATGAGATAAGAGTTTTCTGCTTGGTCCTACTTTTCACAGCAGAGGTACTTTTCTTTCTTACACCATCTCCATTACATTTCTCCATTAAATTCGTTTCATCAACGTAACCCTTGAGACTCTCAGAAATTACCACTGAGGTTTATGGTTACTCAAAAACTGTGTTTATGATCTTAGTTTCGTGCCACTACGAGCTGAGTGAAACCCAAAATTCAATACCAAATCTGAATTGACGGTGAACAATTAATTTGCTCAAGTTTTCACTAATGAATTGACGGACGTATCCTCATGAAATCTCAAGTTTTTCTTTTGTGTGATTCCTATGAAATTGTTAAACACCATAACATTTCTTCCCTTGGGATCCAGTTTTATTTTTTTTGAGATTTTATATTTTCCAAGCCACTTTAAAATCATTTCCTACCTACTTGTTCAACAGACTACACCGGTCTCACAAGTACTTTGTTCACTTTCTATCTTATTTCAAGATTAGGACTGTTGAATCAAAGCTAAAACCACCCTAAGGAGCCTAATTAAAAGAAGCCTTTCAACACTTCTTAATAAGTGTTTGATCGTTATTCAACGGGAAACCACACTAACACTTTAAGGTCTCTCTTGACTTTGAAGGAAGAGATTCGTGCCCGGGATCCTTTGTTTCGTGTCTTTATTGACATCACAATTATTCCTAAAATGATTTGCTTTATTTCTTTTCTTTTTACACCCTTAGCACGAAAATCTTTGATTTCCCAAAATTCTGGATGACGTTACATATTAAAGGGATAAGATGAAAAGTTGCTGACTCAGGCGGGAGATTAATTGATTTGATTTCAAACAGGGAAAGCGTGCGAATTTGAAGCGTCTAATCTCTAACTGACGTCGCAGACGCGTGTGCGAATTTGAAACGGTTCCTCTCTGGCACAGAAAGGCGCGTGTGAATTTGAAACGGGTTATCAGAAACGGCGCTTGATGGGAGGCGTGTTCTTCGGAATCTGACACTCTCTCTCATGCGTGATCATCGGTTCCCCAACTGTCACGCATCAGTCACACTCCGGAAAACTCTTGGTATTTCGACAGAAGATTTGGGCAGATCTTTCTCTCTCCTTAAACCCCAATATAAAAAGCGACATCATCTACCATTTATCTCTTTACTGCAATCAAGAATTCCAGAGCGCAAGAATTACCTAAACCCTTAATGTTCATCATCTTCTTCCCTCTCTTCAACAATGGCAGATTCATCCTCTGTTCACGCTACCTCTCACATCCTGCCCATTCGCCCTCAACAGTGTCTCATCATTGACTTAACCCCTCACGTATATGACTCCTACATGGTTCCCGTCATCGAATGTTTGAAGTATTCGCAAATTGCACCTGCACTTTCAAGGGCAGAATCAGTGCCAATGGAGTTCCTCTCACAGATCTACGCGACGGCGCATTACGATAAAGTCGTCGACAGGATCTTCTTCGAAGTTGCTCATCACAAAGCCTCCATTTCCAAGCAACGATTTGACTCACTGCTAGGGTTTGAAGCTGACCCTTCAAGGGTTAATCCGGAGACAATTCCGATGGGGCACCTCTTCAATATGTTCTACAATATGGGGTACACGGAGGCGCTCACCTCCATCACAAAGTTCAAAAAGTCTTGTTTACCGCCACAGTGGAACGGATTGTTCACTATGCTTTTCAAGGGTCTTTCAGAAAGGAGCTCAGTTTCAGATGGCTCCAGTCGACTATTCCTGTCCATTCTGTACGGAGTTTACAACAGCGTCAACGTCGACTATGGGTTGGTTCTCTGGCAACAACTCATCCAAAGTTTATCTTCTTCTTCACGGCATTCTGAGGTGTCGTATGCAAGGTTTTGGACCCTGATAACAAAGTGGGTTATGGACAAGTACAACATTCCCACTGTCACTGGCGCACCGATGTCTTCGATTGGTACATTTCATACCACGAAGATCATCGTTTCAGATGCTTCGTTCCATTCCGGAGACCATGTACGCTGATGTTCCAGCTGACAGCAGGATCATCCGGACCTACAAGGAGTTCAAGAAGTCTGGTCCGAGGGATCTCACGCCGGAGATGCTAAAGTCCATTCACGATGCCGATAAGCCTGCTCCGAGAAGCAAAAAGGCAGATAAAGGCAAACAGGTGGCGAAATGGGCTAAAGGCCCCTCTCCTAAAAAGAGGAAAGCTACTAAAGCTACTCAGTCCCCGAAGCAGAAGAGGCGAAAGGCTCAACCAAAGCGAAAGCTCGTTATTGCTTCCTCTTCAAGTGAGTCGGAGGGTGAGAGTTCGGATTTGGCTGACGACTCTCCAAGGGGCAACACACTACCCAGATCACCTACCCCTGATATGCAAATCCATACCTCTCCACTTCCCTCTCCTACTCAAACAATTCCTACTTCCATTCCCACCATAAACCCCTTTACCAACATTCCAAAAACCTCATTCCCTATGCCACCACCCATTTTCACCGATGCAACAACAACATCTACTGCAAAGGTTACAAACAACATATCTGATATGGGGGTTCATACCGATGCAACCGAACCACCGCCAGCAACCGAACCCATACCCACAACCGAAACCCAACAACCACCCGAACCTACCCCTGCTCAAACTCAACCTGAACCTACTCATACCACAACACCACCAGCTTCACCACCACCACCATCTCCCGGTCATGCCTCTGACGGAGATAACCCTTTCCTAGGCGGGGAACACATGACATTTGATACGGTCTATTACAGTCCGTTTCAAGTGCGAAGCAACGATGATGAGGATGCTCCGGTAACAAAGAAGCACCTTAAGGAGCTCCATGAGAAGGTCGACTTGCTCATTGCTTCTTCCTCCAACTCACAATCATCTCTCTCTGAAGCCGCTCTTCAGAAGATTGTTGATGCCTTCTCTAGGGCTCAGCATGATTCGGTCGCTTCTGCCACCGCCGCCATAGATGCCTCGACAAAAGCTTGTAAGGCTGCGACCGAAAAAGTCGATAAACTATTCTATGACGCCTCTACCCTGTTACAATCTTTGCAGGAGAGTGCCACTGCTACCAAGACAACGTTGGAACCAACTGTTCAACAGTTGGCCACGTTTGTCTCCACGGAGTTGAAGTCATTTGCCACACTTCGCCAATCGCTCTGTGACGACAACTCTTCCCTTCGTGCCTCTATCGACGAGCACCTCTCTAAACTCCAAGAGGATCTGGCCGCTGAAAAATCGTTGATGGACGTTCTAGCAAAGAAGATCACTGCCCTAAAGGTCAAGAGTGCTCAACTCTCCAATTCTCAACAACAACTTGACACTCTTCGATCCGAACGGGAGGTAATCAGGACGTGTGTTTCAGATGTACACTCAGCTATATCCAACGTCCTTGAAGCGCACGATCCGATCCTGAACCATTCTGTGAGGCGTACCCTTGCAGAGAAACTCGCTCCTGCCCTGGATCTGCTAAGTAAAATTGAAGGGCTACCCAGTTTCGTGTCCACTCCGAAACAAGGGGGAGAAAAGGAGTCCGGATCGCAACCACCTCATTCGTCAAAGGCAACTCACACAACCGAACCTCCTCCTACAGGCCAAGCCTCTGGTTCGGGTGTGAAGGACAAAGGCAAGAAAATTGCTGAGGAAGAAGAGGAAGAAGACAACGAAACCATTGCTGACTTGTTGAAATGCAAAAGTCGACGCAATGCTGAAGACGATAATGTTCGTGTGGCGAGAGAAGCTGAAGAAGCTGAACGCAAAAAGAAAGAAGCCCACGACCTCCTCGAGAGTAGGAAAACTCTGTTTCCTGCTTGGACTCGAGAGAGGATGATAAAGGAGGCAATCGATACTCCAAGTATCTTATGGCTTGAACCGGTAATCTCCTTTGACTGCTACAACTCCGTCGACTCTCAGTTCGACATGCCCTTAACCCGAAAGGCGTTCATCTTTCACGCCTTTGCCAACGTTGCTGAGTTCCCTCATCCTCATCCGGAGGTTGATCGGGAATTGATTGAGTTCTATGTGAAGGCCGCTCAACCCCAGTACCAAACCTGGAGCGCTCAGAAGATCATCAACGTCCGGGTCCTGAAACCATATACTAAAGGGAGATTTATCAACGTTCGGTTCAAAGTGCTCAGAGGGTCTGCAAAAACCGAACATGCCATCTCTTTAGCAGATCTACCGAACCTCAACCCCCATGACTGGATCGTTCTGCACAACATCCTTCTGACTAATGAAGCTGAATATGGTCCGATCATTGACCATCTCAAGAGGATGTTGGTGTGCTATATCATGGAGGTCGCCCTGATGGATCAGGAGATTGCAACTGTCTTCAAGAAGAAACCGAAGATCTCTCCTGTTGGCTCGGCTAGTGATCTAAACCAGATGAAGATGGGAAAAATTGACCCGAGGCGAAACTCCGTCATGTTCACTAGGAGTGAAGGACATAAATGTATCTTTGCCTTAGCTGATAAACATCTTTATACCACTGCTTGTCTTGAGCATGTGCTGGGGATCATCCACAGGTGCAAAGAAAATACAACGGATGATATCAAATATTTTGACGATATGATACAATGGTACATCCGATTCAGACAGACAATCCTCGTGCTTATCTCTCGTCTGTTTGAGACTGTAAAGAAGAAGGTTCCTGCTGCTGCTGCTGGCCCAAGTAAGAAGACAAAGTGATCTCGCTCCAATTTGACGCTAAGGGGGAGATTGTTGGGTAGCATAGCATAGCATTTTTGATGTATTGCGTCTATTGGGCTCGGTTAATAGTCCATGTTTTGTACTCCGGTTTGGGCCTATCCAACCGTGAGCTGGTAGGGTTTAGTATATAATGATGTGCTTGCATGCATATTAGGTTAACGATTGATAGCAATTACGACAACTTTAAAGATTTTCTTCATCGTTCTTGTAAACCCTAAATCCTCTACAGTAGAAGTTCTTTATCGAGCTCTGCTGAGGATTGTTGATTAATCATTCGACATTCTTCGATCCATACTTGAGTTGTTTACTGTTTTCGTATTCTTTATTTTACCTGTTATAAGATCTAATCGATCTTCAAGTTAGTTTGTTTTAACTTATCAAGGAGTTTAAAACATATAAAATGTTTATAAAAAATCATTTGAAGGAAACTGTTTGGTAACACGGCTAATGAGTAGCCAAATCATTTAAATGCTATATATTAATCACATGTGATTGATGTAATAACTAGCGTAATTCTACTTATTAATCACATGTGATTGATATAATAAGTAGCATGATTCTACTTGTATTCCCCCCATAAAACATTTAAAAATAGTTTAAAACATTAGTTAAGGGGTATGAACTCACCTGCAGTAAGTGACTGGAGTTGAACGGACTGTTATCGTACGGAAGGATCGGACAAGTGCTTGGTGTCAAGTGAAGACTTAGACACACACAATGATCCTAATTTCATATGAAAGCATATGTATATAAATAATTAGTGACTAAACACTAATTATACAAGTATAAACATTTAAACGCGAGGAAAACACTTTTGGTCAAGTGCTAGGAGGCTAATGGGTTGCAACAAAAGAGTGCAAAGCCCCTAATGGGAGTTTAAGGTCTAATGACCATATTCATTGGAGTTTACGGCCCAGGAGAGTAAACTCCTGGCCGTAAACTCTCAACCAAGGCTCTAAATGATGCTTAGAATTATTACAACTCTAGTGGTGAATTGTTTCAAAGCTATAACAAGTGTTTGGGTACCATATTAACTCCTTTGGGGAGTTTACGGCCCAGAGACCATATTCCCTTGGAGTTTACGGCCGTAAACTCCCTTGGGAGGGTTTTTATGGTGTTTTCAAGTCTCAAACATTTCTAGGTAATGATCTATGTTGGGTTCTAGGCATAAGGAAGGAGTTAGGGTGTCATTTGACCCCTTTATAGGTGTTTACGGCCAAAAGACCATATCCCTTAGAGTTTACGGCCGTAAACTCTCATGGGATGGATGTTTTAATTCTTTCAGGTCTCTTGCACAAGTAGGATAACTTCTAGGCTTTTGTTTAAGGCTAAGGGGGACCCTAGGCACACATTGGTGCCCTTACTTGGTGTTTACGGCCCAAGAGCATTTCTTGGCCGTAAACTCCCTTTAAGGGGTGTTCTTGATGTGTTAAAGTCTCCAAATTAGCTAGAAGTAATTGAGGGTTAAAGTCTAAAGCCTTTGGGGGTGATTAGGGCACATTTAAGCCCTTGAAATTGGTGTTTACGGTCCAAGAAACTCTTGGGCCGTAAACTCCTAAAGCTATGTGATCTTGATTGATTTTTAGTTTCAAATGATCATACATATTATCCTAAGCTAGTTACCTAACAAGGAAATGGGACTAGATGGCCTTTAAGCTTCATTTTGGAGTTTACTCCCCAAGAACGTTCTTGGGCGGTAAACTCCCGGATCTCATATATTTTCCATACAATCTATGTTAATAAGCATAAAACAAGCATTATAACATATCTAGAGAAGTGTACTCACGATTTGGGATGAAAACCCGAAGATCCGTGAGAGAGAATTTGACTTTTCTATAATTGGAATTTAACTAATGAACCAATTTGGTTCAGAATTCTATTTATAGTCCTGAGATTTTTGGCAGAAAATATTTCTATTCTCGGAATGAACTCTAATGTCCTAGAGTATTGGAATTACAGTGTTGCACAAAACCCTAGTGCATCGCTCTCCTAATATTTCCTTAGGTGTAAAATCCTAAAAACTGCCAAACTTATACTCGAAATCTGAGTTTTCACTGTAACTGCTCTACTTCTATTGGCTTGGAATGGTTTGTTCAGAAAGGAAATTTCGGGTTGTCACATATAGGTAGTGGCGCATGAGCATAGATGTGATGTTTTGGGATGAGGGATTACGGATATAGGTCTGTAGATACGAAATAATGTAGTAAGGCTTATATTGTACTGTTTATGCTTTTGATCTATATCAAACATGACATCCCAGGTCTTTTAATGAAATACATTTCCTTGTAAATGCTTTTGATAAATTTTTATCATATTTTGTTTTGGGAAAAATTCCGCAACACTTTTATTTAAAATATTACTCTGATTTTCACACAAAGCATAAACAAAATCTGTCTTTTCTGGCCGTGAAAATGGGGATGTCACAGTTGGTATCAGAGCATTAGTTTAAGCGAACTAGGAATTTGTGGGATTTCTAGACTTAAACTTAGAATGCTAAGCGATGATTGTGAGGTGTGAGCACTAGCTTATTTTAGGAATTGTGCCTAAAATGCTTTTATGTGCTAAATGCTTTGTGCATGATATGCCGTTATTTGTTCGGATCTATGGTCTGTTGCTGACCGGATCTGGAAACCTTATGTGTTTAGGATTCTAAACGTATGACTACGATATTAGAACTATCATGTAAACGTTTCGGAGTGATAAGGACGATTTAAATGTCTATCCTAAATAAGGATCTAAATTCACCTTATTCGGTGTATAGATCAAGATGGCAAGGACCCGTAGCGGAAACGTAAACGCAAATGGAGATAGGAACCAACCCCCAGTGGTTCGGCAAATACCTGTTGTAGAAGAAGTTGCACCTGAGCCAGTCACCATGGCTGGAGTTCAAGCCATGATTTGGGCTATGCTAGCGGAACAAAGGGAAGAAATGAGACAGATGCTCCACGAAAATAAGGACGAACCTACCATACATGTTGAACCGACGGAGCCAATTCCCGAACAATATGATGAAGGGAACTACAGTCGCCAAGTGAGTCAAGTAGGGACTCAAGGTGAGCAAAGGGATGGCCCAGAAGGGAGAAACAACAAGGATTGGCGGATGTACAAAAATTTCTTGGGTGCGAAACCAACAAGTCTCTCAGGAAGCCCAAAGCCTGTTGAGATTATGGACTGGATCTCCGAGATGGAGATGGTGTTTGAGAGCTGCGACTGCAGCGAGAAGCAGAAGACTGTCTTCGATGTGAGACAATTGAAAACTGGAGTCTTGATCTGGTGGAAGCTATTGGTAGATACAATGCCGCGATGAGAAGCGCTGAAAATGTCATGGGATGAGTTCTTGGAACAACTGAAGGCGCAATACTGTTCAAAGATAGTTCTGATTGATTTGAATAATGAGTTCCAAAATTTGAAGAAGGGGAGAATGAGCTTCGATGACTATGCTGTTGCATTCAAGGAAAAGATGAAGTTGTTTCCATACCTAGTGCCAACCGAACTTTCCAAAATTGAGAAGTTCGAAACGGACTGCCGGCTGAATTTGGCCCAACAGTCAATATGGCAACCACTCTGAAATCAACCATTCGAGCAGCTAAGAATTTGGAGACCCAACAAAAGGAAAGAGGTCTGGAAAGGGCTGAGGTTGGTGAGAAACGGAAGTTCGATGGATCCTCAAAGTCCAACAAGAAGAGTAGATTCTCGAAGTTTGGTTCGAGAGGAGGAGGATCAGAAGCGAAGTGGTATGACAAGTGAAAGAAGAAACACTCTGGGAAGTGTGACAGAGGGGTTACTTGTTTCAAATGCGGAAAGCCTGGGCACTATGCCAATGAATGCACCCTCACCCAGAAGGCCTGTTATGGGTGTAATGAAGAAGGGCACGTTTTAAAGGACTGCCCGAAGAAGAATGAGGCAGGAAGACCCAACATACCACCGAAGCCGAAGGCGAGAGCCTTCTAGATGACGCTCAAGGCTGCAAAGGAGGCATCAGACGTCGCTTCAGGTACCTTTCTTGTAAATGGTTTTCCTGCAAATATACTATTTGATTCCGGAGCCAACTACTCCTTTGTGTCGCGTAAATTTGGTGGGAGATTAGCATTGCCTGCAGAAAAACTTGATAATGCCCTGATTGTAGAAGTTGCCAGTGGCAAATTCATACCTGTTAGTAATCGTATTAGGAACATCGTCATTGACCTAAATGGAAACGAATTCCACGATGAGCTATTACCCATAGAGTTAAACGGTTTTGACATCCTTTTGGGTATGGATTGGCTTAGCGCCAACGATGCCGAGATATTATGCCGAAAGAAGATAGTAAGGCTAAACCCACCCAGGAAGGAATCATTTGTGGTGTATGGAGACAAACGCAGAGTGAATTCTGGAATAATCTCCCTGATGAAAGCCAGATAATGTTTGTCCAAAGGATGTGCATCATATTTGGCATTCGTAATCGATGCTAGGAAAGAAAAGAAAGAGGTGGAGAATATATCGGTTGTATGTGATTATCCGGAAGTCTTTCCCGAAGATCTTCCTGGATTACCACCTGATAGGCAAGTGGAGTTTCGTATAGACTTGTTACCAGGAACAACACCGATAGCAAAAGCACCATACCGACTAGCACCGACGGAGATGAAGGACATCATGACGCAACTTCAGGAGCTATGGGACAACGGTTTCATTCGACCTAGTTCATCACCCTGGGGAGCTCTGGTGTTATTCGTGAAGAAGAAGGACGGAAGCATGAGGATGTGCATAGACTACCGAGAGCTGAATAAGGCAACGTGAAGAACAAGTATCCATTGCCGAGGATTGATGACCTATTCGATCAGCTGCAAGGTTTGAGCTACTTCTCATAGATCGATCTTAGGTCAGGATATCATCAGCTGAAGGTGAGAGAGCAGGATATTGAGAAGAATGCATTCGGAACTCGACATGGACACTACGAGTTCTTGGTTATGTCATTTGGACTAACCACTGCTCCTGCAGCATTCATGGATTTGATGAATAGGGTTTGTAAACCATTCCTCGATAAATCCATGATAGTGTTCATCGACGACATTCTCATCTACTCGAAAAGCCAGGAGGAGCATGGCAAGCATCTATGAGAAGTGTTGGAAGAATTGAAGAAGGAGAAGCTTTACGCTAAGTTCTCCAAGTGCGACTTTTGGATACGAGAAGTCCAGTTCTTGGGTCATGTGGTTAACCAAGAAGGGATAATGGTTGACCCAGCAAAGATCGAAGCTGTAATGAAGTGGGGACGTCCAAAGAATCCCACGGAGATTCGAAGCTTTCTAGGATTAGCCGGATATTACCGACGATTTATCCAAGGCTTTTCATCGATAGCTGCTCCATTTACAGCTTTGACCCATAAAGGAGCTACGTATACGTGGGATGAGAAACACGATGAGGCATTCGAGAAGCTAAAGAAGAAGTTATGTGAAGCACCGATACTTTCTCTACCCGATGGAGTTGAAGATTTCGCGGTTTATAGTGACGCTTCTGGAGTCGGTTTGGGTTGTGTTCTGAACCAAAGAGAAAAGGTGATAGCATACGTATCTCTACAATTGAAAGAGCACGAAAATAACTACCCCACTCACGATTTGGAGTTGGCAGCGGTAGTTTTCGCTCTAAAGATATGGAGGCATCACCTCTATGGCACGAAGTGCAAGCTTTTCACTGATCATAAGAGTCTCCAATATCTCTTTAATCAGAAAGAAATGAACATGAGGCAACGACGCTGGCTAGAGTTACTCAAGGACTACGACTGTGACATACTCTACCACCCTGGTAAAGCAAATGTTGTCGCTGGTGCTCTCAGTCAGAAAGTCAACCTTGAAAGGAAAAGGCCAAGAGCATTGAGAATCGAAGTCGTCTCTACAATTGTGGAAAGTATCAGGAAGGATCAAGAAGAAGCTTTAGAGAAGAATGACCGAAAGGAAGAACGTTTGGGCAAATTGTTAGTGTTCGGTATAAACATTCGAGGACTGAAGGTATTCCAAGATTGGATTTGGGTACCTAAGATGGGGGGAATAAGAGACCTTCAGGTGGAATAAGCACACAAGACCATGTACTCAATTCATCCCGGTAGCACTAAAATGTATAGGGACCTAAAACCCTACTATTGGTGGCCGACGATGAATCTCGATGTTGTGAAGTATGTGGCCGAGTGCGTGACTTGTGCAAGAGTTAAGGCACAACATCAGAAACCGTATGGGAGTTTAGAACCTTTACCTGTACCCATGGGTAAATAGGAAGACATCACCATGGATTTTGTGACTAAACTGCCCAGGATGAAGAATGGACACGACATGATTTGGATAGTCGTGGATCGTTTCACCAAGAGTGCACACTTCATAGCAGCCAACAAGAAGTTGTCTATGGATAAGCTCGCAAATGCTTACGTGAAGGAAATTGTAAGACTTCACGGTGTTCCTCTTACAATTGTATCAGATCGTGATAGTCGTTTCACGTCGAGGTTTTGGAGGAGTCTACAAGAGGAGTTGGGTACAAAGTTGTGTTTGAGTACTACTTACCATCCGCAAACTGATGGTCAGAGCGAAAGAATGATTCAAACACTGGAAGATATGCTAAGAGCATGTACCCTTGAGTTCCAAGGGAACTACGATGAGCACCTACCTCTGGTAGAATTTTCCTACATCAACAGTTTCCACTCGAGCATCAAGATGGCACCTTATCAAGCCTTGTATGGACAGAAGTGTCGTACGCCGTCTTGTTGGCTTGAAGCTGGAGAAAAGCAGTTTATGGTCCCCGAGATAGTCCATGAGACTGCTGAGAAGTTGAAGGTGATTCGAGAAAGAATGTTAGCAGCCCAGGATCGTCAGAAGAGCTATGCTGACAAGAAAAGACGACCGATAACCTTCAAAGTTAGGGATTCGGTTTTGTTAAAAGTCTCACCATGGAAGGGACTTATACGATTTGGGAAATGAGAAAAGTTGAGTCCAAGGTTTATTGGACCGTTCAAAGTTCTTCAGAAGATTGGGAACCAAGCTTACAAGCTGGAATTGCCCGAAGAACTCAATGGTATTCATAACACCTTCCATGTGTGTTATTTGAGTAAATTCACGGGAGATGTTCCCGACAAAATTCCAATCTCAGAGTTAAGGATGGATGGGAACAAAAGGCTGATCGAAGAGCCTGAGGCAATTGTTGACCGTAAGACTAAGAAGTTACGTTGCAAGATGGTAGACTTAGTGTTAGTCCGATGGAAACATTCAATGGGCCGAATCACACTTAGGAAACAAAGGATGACATGATGAGTCGCTATCCACATCTGTTTGCTGATGCATGATTCCGGGACAGAATCATCCTAAGGGGGAGAGAATTGTAATGCCCGGGTTTCAGGGCTAAGCATTTTTATACGATGTAATAGTCTAGGTCAACTATTGTAACTCTTTTTGATGTAATAAAGATGAAATATTTTAATTCTATGTGAATTATGTGTATTTGTGTGCTTATTACTTTATTATAAATATATATTTAATAAAGAATAAAAATAAGCATCAAAATTAAAGTATGAGATAAGTCCGATATCTTTACATAAAGTTGTAGTGGTCGAAATAAGGATTCCAGGGATATAAGGAACGCCGAAATCCAAGTTATAATGAAGAAGTGATGACCCGTCGAAGTTTTGCAACGAAACCGACACGATACCGGGAAGCGTAAATAGTGAATTTATGATAGAGCGAGATTTATCCTTAGCGCTCTAAACGAAAGTTGTAGAATATGTTAAACTAAGAGCATCGATAAAAAGAACGCCCAAATCTGACTTCGTATGAAGAAGTTATGATTTTTCGAAGTTTCGGATTAGCAGTGTACAGCCCGAAATTCGAATATTAGATCGAGCGGTTTTTAGCGGAAACAACGTAAATGAGAATCGAAGATCTCGTTAAGGGTAGCGTAAAGAGAAAAAGATGGGCGAAAACGAACGTCGGATGAAGAAGTTAAGGGGATTTAACGGACCAATCGTATCCCGGCCTGTTAATAATATAAATTTTAAAATAGAGTCAAAATTAGCCAATGGAGTCTAAACGAAAGTTGTAGAGTACATTCCCACCTTCGCGTGGATATAAAGAACGTCAAAAACGGAGATCGTATGCGAAAGTTATGATTTTTAGAAGTCGAGAATGCAATTTGCGAAATCTGTTGCTCGATCGATGACGTGGCTCAATCCTGACCGTCGCTTGCTGATCACGGCTCGCTTCGGATGAAGGACATGTCGCCTCGCATTACACCCAGTGTCCGAAGTCAGTACGCCCCGCGTACCCTCACCTTATCTTCTTCCGGAGTGCAAGACAGCTGGCCCGAGGTGGCAGCCTTATCCGAACTACGCCCCGCGTAGCCGAGGACTACGCCCATCGTACATCCGAGGCCTCGCAGCTATAAAAGGGGGCTGAGGGCAGCCTCATTTTTCACTCCAAATTCCACTCACTCTCTAAGAACTTTCTCTCTCTAGCCCCTTTTGAGTCCCGTAAACCCTAGATAAACCCCCTTAGCTCCCGAGGGAAACCCCAAGGCTCCCGGAGTCCCGAGAAAAAGTGTCTTTCGGTTTCGAAACGCTGCTCCAAATAAAGCCCGATTTTCTTTAAAATCCGCTATAAGTGAGCTACGCTTACGCAATTTTAATATAGCTTTCAAATAATTATAGGAATGTTATTAGGTCCTTCAAATAATTATTTGGGCTATTATTATGAGTTATATTGAGTGTTATTTAACGCTTATATAATAATAATAATAGTCAGACTATTAATTTGTCGCGGTTGACGTTAGACTAAACCCTAGTGATATTGGTACTAGGTTTTATCGAAGGAAAATTGTTTTGAGAGTATCGAAACGTTGTCCGAGTGCCGAGTCACCACCTTTCAAGTGAGTGTATAGTTACTTTTAGCTTACACATAGATATGAAGTATTTTATATAAATTACGTGCTATGTGTGCATATTATCTGAATACTTGCTATCTATGCTGGATGAACATTGTTATACATGTTTTCAATGATTTAAACTATATATGTATTTTATATCTACGAAAATGTTGGGGTAAAACATGGGTAGATGTAATAGGTGATGTGTGATAAAATGATGAGAGGCCTCGATGTTGATGTTGTTGATTCTGTCATCTAGCGGAGTATGGATGACGACCACAGAATCTTCTAGTCAGTCCAGTGGAACACTAGCAGGCTCGCAACCTGTAGGTGTTTGTGAACGATACGTTCACCGGTGTACTCCATCCCCCACATGGTTGCCTTAAGGACATTTATTGCTGAGGAATCCCCTTAGCAGTAGTGTCCATCCCGATGATGATCCTTAGGCTAGGTCCCTTATGATAGGTGTTTAGGGACGTAAAGTGAGTATAACGGGAATGGGTAATCGGTTTGTTGTTGTTTGATGAAAGTAATAAACTTATTTATTGTGGGTCGAAAAACCAGGCTCCCCATCCTGACCCACTCAGTTTCTAGTATTACAGGTAGTGGCGCATGAGCATAGATGTGATGTTTTGGGATGAGGGATTACGGATATAGGCCTGTAGATACGAAATAAGGTAGTAAGGCTTATATTGTATTGTTTATGCTTTTGATCTGTATCAAACATGACATCACAAGTCTTTTAATGAAATACATTTCCTTGGAAATGCTTTTGATAAATTTTTATCATATTTTGTTTCGGGACAAATTCCGCAACACTTTTATTTAAAATGTTACTCTGATTTTCAAACAAAGCATAAACAAAATCGATCTTTTCTGGCCGTGAAAATGGGGATGTCACATTTTTTCCCAAAGGTTCTCGGAACATACCCTCCGAGACACCCGTTGCTCCAAATTCTTAGTTGAAGTCCAAAGCTTGTGCCCAAGTCCCTAAACCTAACTCGGAGCCTAAAAACTCCAAAACTCATTGACTTGTCCGGTACTCTATACTTCATAACAAGATTAATCTAGTATTAATTTGGTGATCAAAGTTAGATTAATTAAATATATAGGGTTGATTATGACAATCATCAATTCTTTTATGGTGGATTAATGATCCATGGTTTATGGGTTATGGATGTAACCATTTGGAGCTCCATGGATAGTCCATGTGAGTTACAAACCCATGGGTCATGAGAAATGAAGAGTCATGACAATTATGGGTCTTCTTAATGAAACCCTAATTGTGACACCACTATAAAAGGTACCCTTTGGCTAGCAAAATCGTGACCTAGTGTTACTAGAGAGGGCATAACCGATTTTGAGTGCGAGAAGTATTCTCTCAAGTTTTGTGGTGTTGTGTGAAGCATTTGAAGCACAACATTTGGGGTGCTAGGCTCACAAAGTCTTGAAGGAATCCAAGCAACAACAAGGTATGTATTTCTACTAGTTTTTATGTTTTATGTAATCCCCATGCCATGCTAGTTAGGAAATAACCTTGAAAAAGAAATTTGCATGTATATAGAGAAAACATAGATTCAAGGTTATTAGGGTTGCATGTACACTTAGGAAGTGTTAGAATGCTCAAAACCCATCACAACCTGATTAGTGTGGCTCAATTTACTGCCTCCAACTGAAGAGTTGAGTTATGCAAAAAGCATAGCTACGTCATGAAAGAAGATCGGAAATAATGTCTATTAAAGTCCAATCGCCACAAAAACATGTATACATTATACATCAACATGATCATTGGAAAGCCTTAACTATGTCTTCTCTCAAAGGTTGTTCCTAACGTTAGTTGGTTATGGAATTGAAGGCTTGCTCATCTAAACTTTTGATATATGAATGATCTTGTTTCTGGTGAAATAGTCAAAGGTCTGCCACTCCTCAAGTTTGAAAATGATCATTTATATGTTGTATGTGAATCTGAGAAGCAATCCAAGAAAGGTCATCATGTTATTATTGAAAACTCAATTTCGGAACCATTAGAACTTTTGCATATTGATCTTTGTGGACCCTACACTGTAGAAATTATGCATCATAAAAAGTACATTCTTGTGATTGTTGATAACTTTACAAGGTTCACATGGGTCTTCTTCCTTAGGATAAAATCTGCAACAACCTCGGAACTTATCAACTTTATCGAAGGAATTAAAGTTCTCTTCAAACTTCCTATAAGACGGATCCCAAGTGATAAGGTCTCTAAATTCACCAATGTCACCAGTGAGAAATTCCTCTCCAATAAAGGCATCGACCACAATTTCTCTGCTTCCTACACTCCTCAATAAAACGGTGTGGTTAAAATCTTTTACTTTATCTCTAGGATAAAGTCATGTCTAGTGCCTTCTTCACTCAAAATCAAAGCATAATCAATCGACGCCTCAACATGACACCGTATGAAGCCATGAATGGTCACAAGATGAGTATCTCATTCCTACCTATTTTTGGATGTAGGTGCTTTGTCAAAAACAACCACGAACTATTCATGAAGTTTCAATCCCAAAGCCGATTAAGCAATTTTCTTGGGATACTCAACAAAATCCAAAGCCTACCGAGTTTTGAATCATCAAACTCGTGTTCTTGAAGAAAGTTTTGTTGTCACTTTTGATGACAACTATGTTCAGAATTTTTGCCCAAGTCATGTCACAACCCATATCATGGGATCCAATGCTCCATCTCCAGGATGTCCAAATTCCCAAATCATCCATGAATTTGACTTCAAAAGCACGTTCGGACATTTATAAATTGATCTTGATGCGGAATCTCAATCAAGACTGTCCTTATAAACTGCAGCTCCAATATCTCAAAATTATTCTGGTCCGACGCCCACTTCTCCTCCATTTAATTATGAACTGTTTCAACCTTCTCAAGTTGAGGGGATAATGGTCATCCTTCCCTCGAATAAAATGTGGATGGATTCCAAGATGCAGCATATCAATTCATTGAATTTGATCCTACTCCGATCAACAACAAAGACGATGCTTACTTCTTTGACTTTCCGCTTGAAGACGATGTAAACATATCTAGTTCAGAAGTTCAATTGGAGCATCATCCTCAAATTCAAATTGTTCAGGGGGAGCAACATAACCCCATTGTTGATGTCAGATCATCCGTTGCACAAGATTTTCTGAGATTACACATCTGGACAAAGGATCACCCTCCAAATCAAGTCATGGTAATTCTCAATGCTGGTGTTCAAACTCGTTTGGCTTCTAACATCCAAAACGAATGTCATTTTTCGACAATTGTCTCAATGTTTGAACCAAAATCCATCAAGGAAGTATTGGAACATACTGACTGGATTACAGCCATGCAAAAAGAGTTAGCAAAATTCGATAGAAATGAAGTGTGGACTCTCGTCCCTCCTCCTCAGGGTCACCCTATTGTTGGTACAAGATGTGTTTTCCGAAACAAGCTAGGTGATGCTGGAGTTATTATAAAAAAAAGATTGATGGCCAAAGGATTCACTCAGATCGAAGGACTTTATTACAACAAGACTTTCGCTCCTGTTGCTCGTCTTGAAGCAATCATAATCTTTCTTGCTTACGCAGCTCACAAAGACTTTAAGGTTTACCATATGGACGTTAAAAGTGCTTTTCTCAATGGTAAACAAGATACCGAAGTGTATCTCTAATAGCCCCTCGGGTTTGTCATTCCTTCTTATCCGAACTATTGCTACAAACTCTGAAAAAAAAAATTCTAGCCTTAAGCAAGCTCCTCGTGCTTGGTACAAGACTCTCACCGATTTTCTCAAGCATTCCGGTTTTTAAAGTGGAATTCTCACTCCTACCCTATTCTGAAGATCAAATGGAAACAATCTCATGTTATTCCAAATCTATGTTGATGATATCATTTTTGGATCCACAGATTCATCAATAGTTGTTGATTTCACCAAGTTAATGGTTAGTCGATTCCAAATGAGCATGAATCATGAATTAAGTTTCTTCCACGGACTCCAAGTCAAGCAAACCAACAGAGCAATCTTTATTCACCAAGAAAAATACATTTCCGAACTTCTTAAAAAGTATTCAATGGACACATGTGCCTTTGTAAAGGTTCCTATGGATTTCGGACACAAGATCTTCTTGGACCCTTCAGGTTTTGCTGTTAATGAAAAGAAGTACAGGGGAATGATTGGATCGCTACTATACCTTACAGCAAGTCGTCCGTACATCAAGTTCTCAACATGCATGTGTGCCAAATTTCAGTTCAATCCGAAGATGTCTCATGTTCTGGCGATTAAGCAAATATTAAGATACCTCAAAGGTACAAAGAGCCTCGGAATTCGGTATCCGACAAATGAAAGGTTCCTTCTTCAGGCATACTCCGATTCAAACTAATGAGGTCTTCATCTGGATAGACAAAATACCTCAGGGGGATGTCAATTTTTGGGTGGAAATTTGGTTAGTTGGTCATCAAATAAACAGAATTGCATTGCTCTCTTAACAGCCGAAGCCGAATACATTGTTGCTGCTACTTGCACTTCTCAAGTTCTTTGGATGAAATCTCAACTTTTGGACTATGGTTATCGATTCAACAAATTCCAATCTATTGTGATTCTCAAAGTGTCATTGCGATTTCTCATAATCCAATTCAGCACTCCATGACAAAGCAAATCGATATTCGGTACCATTTCATTAAAGATCATGTTTTAAAAGGAGACATTGAACTTATTTTTGTTCCATCTGACAATGAAATTGTTTATGTCATTACTAAGGCATTAGACAAAACCAAATTCAATGGGTTTCTGAACAAAATGGGTATGATGACGACTAATCTTCAATTCTTCCAAGAGGCTTTTACTCTTTGATGGAAACATCAAAAAGTGAAATAATTTGTTTCATCTCAGAATCATTTCCTCTCGGAATAAATAATACCATTTTATGTGTCTTTTTGTCTAACCTCTTCTTCTAGTTTTAAGTTGTAGAGCTTTCCTCATCTCTTGAAGATTATGACCAATATAGTTACATTGGTGTGTTTGTATTGATCTTTCCTCGCTATCTATCTCAAATGAAGTGTTATGAAATTCACCTCAGAATTCAAGTCTGAAATGGTAATGTGCATTCACCTCTTACCTCTTATATTCAGTCTAAGATTGTGTCGTCTTGAACTCTATATGATGTACTAATGATGTTTTCATATCTTATTTGAAGTATCTTATGACATCTCATCTTGAAATTTCCTTATCTCGAGATTCTCTGTTTTGCAAAGAAGTCCAAAGGTTTTCATTAAAGTTTTTTCTGAAACGTTTTTCATAATTGAATTAACGGTTATTTTTTTAATGATTATCCTTAACTCCTTAATAAATGTGATTTTTGCACACATCTCAATAAAGTGCACATCAACTCAAACTGAAATGACAGTTTTCACTTTTCGCACGTATGGACATCCCCTCTTTTGTCCTTGAAGTTTATAAGCATGCTAATTTTGGTAACACATTTAATGCGATACATTTTCCAATCGAGTGTCATCATCACACTTTTTTTCAGACTCGACCCGAAATCCCAACCTATAAAAGGTTTTCAAACTCCAATTGTTCATTTTTTACACCTTTATCCATCTTCTTCTCCAATATTCTCTTTGCAACTGTTCTTCAAGCTTTCATACATGCAATAATAGCTTCCGTTGAAAACAACCCAGAAACATCAAAGCTTGCTACAAAGAAGAAATCATCAAACGGTTCAACCTCATCTTCATCCACAGAACCAATCCTACTTGAAACAAACGAACTGTTTTCACTCGATCCTATGGATTACAACGAATCCATTCGAGTGATGATAAGGTTCATCTCACATCACCGCATTTCCATCCTACTAACCAAAACCCCAAAACCTTAAATCTCTCTACGCATTCTTCAAATAGCCTTCGAGAGAATCAAAATTAAAGACGGTGTTCTGGAGACAAAAATCATTGGAGATGGAATCGTTCCTGTTTCTAAGCAAACGTTGCTCAAAGCAATTGGGATTCCTGAAAATCCTAAGGGTTTTGAAGTGTAAGAACCCTCGTATGAAGAGTTCCAGGCGTTCATGAGTGAAATTGGGTACAATGAAGAGTTCAAGGCATAGAAATTCGAGAAATCAGTGGTTCCTGGACTTTGGACCGTGTTGATGCACCTCATTCTTCGAGGTCTATCAGGAAAACTTGGTGGAACATACACAATGAGCAAAGATTGGTTGTATGTCATCTATAGCATCTATTCATGAAGGAAAAATACAATTGATTTGACCGAGGTCCTATGGCAAGACTTTCAGAAGTTTTCCATCAAGAGAAATCCAAAACGAGATTTCCAATCCGAGATTCTGGGATCTTACACTTCAATAACTCTACAGGGAAAGACGAGAGCCAACCCCTATCAACAAAGAACCAAAAGATTTATTTCTCTCAATCAAAGCTATTAAGATGTATAGACTTCCAAATTAGTCCACTTTCGGACCTATCGTAGGTTGCCACAACACATGCTTGAAATTCGTCCTTCCGATTCTCTTTTCCTAAAGCGTCACTTAGAGACTTTGATTGTGTTTGTCCTAACACAGTCTGCCCTAGTCTCTGTTGATCAACCCTCGCATGTGAATAAACGTGCTTCATCTGGTGGCAAAAAGAAAAAGATGGCTAAGAGAAAAACCTCTCCTTCCAAAGTTCCTACCAAAAAGAGATCCAAAGTCAGTGGTTCCTCTCATAAGGAATCACACATTGACATTCTGAATGACTATGGTCATCTGATTACCCCTCTTGGCCACTCTTTCGAAGTACCCTTCGGAGCTTCAAAAGCACAAGCACACACTCATAGGTAGTCTCCATATAATCCACCCTCATCTTCCTAAAAAGGTGATGCTAGTGTTGAACAAAGTTCCTTGTAGCCCCTTGGAACAAACCCACATTTCACTTTGCATATTCCCTTTATTTCTACACAAGAACGATCTGGGGGCCCTGCTTTGGATTCTAACCTTTTGGAAGTTGGAGTTGTCCTTCCAACTTCTAGAGCCCCAACACGTCTAATACCTGGTTTAGGTAAAGGACGACTAGGTTTTGCGGATGATAAATAGAATGAGTTTCTTTATAGGGATCATACGAGACATCTGGAGCTTACTTGAGCTCAAGTTGAATCCACTTTCATTACAATGCGAAAACGATTCATTCAGAGCAACTTGCCATTCGTTGCTCCCACAAACGAAGAAACAGACCAAGAGTTTGTCACAGGAGAAGCTCATGCCACCAAAATCATCCCATATGATTCTCCCAAGTCTCTACATATTGATGTCTTCCAACCACCCTCGGATGAAGAACACTCAATGGAGTTCATGTTTGATGATGATAGCGCTTACGTTGGCGCACTTCCACTCATCTCCTCATTTAAGATGATGCAAAAGCCTTCTTTAAAACATGTATATGACTTTGGATTGTCATCATCTTCCTCGGAACATGTAGTTAAAGAAATCCAGATTAATGACAATGTTCAAGCAACTCAAGGAGGTGAAATAGAAACAAATCCCCCTCAAGGAAATCCAACATAAAATGATCCCTCTCCTTTCGAACCTCAAGGCAATAAAGGTGGTGATGATGATCAGTCTGAGAGTTCTACCTCGGACACTAGATCATCAGATGAAAATAATGCTGATCCATTTGCCCTCCTAGGACTCCGAGACAACATCACAACGACTATCTCCAAGGTCGATTCACTTGACAAATCTGTGACACAATTAGACTCCAAGATTGATGAAAAAGTTTCTAGCCTCGACTCAAAGCTCGATTTCATCCTCAAATCTCTTTCCGAGATTAAACAATCCGGTCCCTCAGAAGCTGAAAGAGCATATCAACTCGATCAGCTCACCTCCCTAGGTTTGAAGCACACCTTAGAAGAAGTCGAACAAAAATACAATGACAGCTTGGATCACCACATCTCCACCACCACCATCATGCTGAAAATCCATGACGACATGATCAAAGCAACAAACGAGCTGATCCAGCAAGCACATGTCCATCATGAGAAATAGATCTAGAGGTTAGAGAAAGAAATCAGGAAGAAGGACGAACTCAACCTCATCATGAAATAGGTCCTAATCAAGTTACTCC
Source organism: Lactuca sativa (assembly GCF_002870075.4). Classification (NCBI taxonomy): domain Eukaryota; kingdom Viridiplantae; phylum Streptophyta; class Magnoliopsida; order Asterales; family Asteraceae; genus Lactuca; species Lactuca sativa. The sequence continues at coordinate 44,037,523 of NC_056631.2, read as the reverse complement.
GAGCTTGTTGGAACATCATTGACATTTCGAATAACAAGTTCGATGAAATGCTCTCAATCCTTGCCTATTTGTTCGATCATTTGAAAGCCCACACGCCTACTGTCGAAGCGTACGATGCTCTCTCCAAGCAAATCAATATGAGATTTTAGAGAGTATTCGAACGCCCATCCGAAGTTCAAGAAAATAATAAACTTGCATCGGATGTTCAGCCCTCTGAAGCAAGAGGGGGAGAAGGACCTAGTCAAAAGGGTCGAACCATTCAATGGAAACCTGCCTTGGAGTTTACTCTCTGAGATGAATCTAATGATGATGTTTTACAGGTTGAATCCGTGGACCCTCCAACCAAGGACGATAGAGAAGTAGAAGATGATGATTCAATTACAAACGTTGTTGTAGGACTTTAAGCTCCTCGGAAATATCCAACTAAGGTTCTATCGGAGGAAAAAAGAGGGATATTGTCCGCTTTCACTTGGCTACCATCCATGGAAGACGTACTTCAAAGAAGCCATGAAATGGTTAAAATCTAGACTAATTTCACCATTGATACATTCAGATCTACTCAATTATAACACTCAGATTCTGGTATGTCCCTTTTACTCATTGTTGATTTTATTGCAAAATAAGTCCCTTCATATGTTGGGTGTGTGCCTATCTACGCTTAGCGTACAAGGGCATGTAGAGCCGGGACCTTGAGCTACATACGTGAGGCGTACGAAGCATACATGTGGCGTACGAAGCTATTCACTAAAACCCTAATTTTAGGGCATGAGCCCCATTTAAGCTCACTTATGACCTTGGACGCTTACTCTTATCAGCCTCCACTGCCTTTGAATGTCCCTAAAACCCCTAGTACCCTTTGAGAGTGATCCTTGATCTTGGAAGTGACTTTGATGGAGTTTTTGGTGTGTTTGAAAGAAGATGAAGTTAGTGAGAAAGCATTGGGCATGGTTGAGTTTCAAGATCCTGAATCTACATCATCTTAGGAGGTTTTCGGAGGTAAAAACCTAATACCTTGTTAAACCTTTTGATACTTAGAGTTAGGGTTTGTTTAGAAGCTCATTTTTGGTCCATGGTCTGTTCTTTGTGAGTTTGGGAAACTCCAGAGACTAGAAATGCTATATCATAGTCCCTTTGGCATGTCAGAAGCATAAAAATGTCATCTTGTTGATGGATATGAATCCATGCATGAGTTTAGCAACTTAAAGTGAGCTTTGATGAACAAAAATTGATGTTGAACTCCTATAAGTCATGCTAAGGCATAAAGTTGCCAACTTTATGCCCTAGGACCCTTTTATTAACTGAGATCTGGTAGTGGGATTAAGTGACTTCATGGACTAATCACCAAGTGGCTGAATGTAGTAAGCAGCGAAGTACGCTGAGCGTACCAAGGTGTACGCGACACGTATTGTATAGCGGGATCATACGTTAAGCGTACTAGAGTAGCTTTTGGGAATTTGAAGATTATTGGACTTGTGTAGCTTTTGGGACTTAGCTAGTTTTGGGCCTTGGCCTGTTTAGGAAAGGTGGGTCCAGTTTTCTATTGTGGGCCTTTTGGGCCATGGAACTCGTTATTATGGGTGGGCCGAATACGGTTAAGCCCATTATGGGGAAGACGAATGGTACATATTTTAGGAGTTGGACTTAGGGTTTTGGCCCATGTTTTGGTTTTGTGACCTAATTCTGATTGGGGTAATTTGAGTATACTTAGTGTGAGATTGTCAGATCGGTAGTCGAGCAGTTAGTTATCATATGAAGTGATAGTTACTTGTCATATGAAGTGATAGTTGTCTATGTGGTTTCTTTTCTGAAAGACCTCGGGGGTAGCCCGCAAGACTTGTATAGAAGACCATGGGGTAGCCCATGGCATGGAAGACCATGGGGGTAGCCCATGGCAATTGGATATATGACCATAGGGGTAGCCCATGGCATTTCAGGGAAAAAGACAATGGGGGTAGCCCATGGCAATTGTATGTATGGTATGTGGTATTTATGGGAAGCCTCATTAAGCTTTTGCTTACAATTTGTATTATGGTTTCAGGTACTTCCGATACTAAAGGGAAGGGTTCGGCTTGATGGTGTAACATTCACTCTCCACTATTTTCCACACATACTGTGTGTTGTGCTGTATGAGCTATGTTTCTGAGTATAGTTGGGTGAATTAGAGGTATCATGTATGAACTTGAGGAAGGTAAAAGTACGTGTGGAATGTAGTATTAGGTCCGTACTACTAAAAGCATAGGACTTATACCCAAGACAAGAGCAGACCTGGAAACTCTAAGTAGTCCAGTGAGGAGGAATTCTTTTGAAATTCTTTATCGATTGTTTCTATGTTGTATTTTCAGTTGAGGATGGTGATGACTACACAAGGAGGTTTGGGATCGAGTTCTGCTTCGGGTTCAGGTTTTAGTGCGAAATTGATTGATGAGAGGCTGTGCGAGCTTATCGCAGCCGAGGTTACTCGCGACATCCTTGACATTACCCCAGTGATTTTCAATACCGTCAAGGATGGGATTATGGAGATAATAGAGGAGCAAGTAAAATCATTTCTAGATGAGATTGTCACGGGTCAGATTTGGACTCGAACTCCCTCTTTTCGGGAGTTCAAGGTGTTGGACTTATAGTGTTGCGTCATGGGCTCGGTCCTTAGCCCAATTTTGGTTGTCGGTTTGAGCCTGTCCAACTGTGCATGTTTTTCTACTAGGGTTTTAGTATTTAAGGTGCATGCATGCATCCTTTGTAAGTAACACTTTTGTTATTTTCTCACACAAGTATTGTAAACCCTAGCTCGCCTCTACAATGCAGTTCTTCGTCGAGCTCTGCTGAGGCGTGACTATTTTGAATCATAAGCATTACTTTGATTCTATTCTGTGTTCTTTATTCTATTGTGTTTGATTTGTTTGTTCATCATCTTCACCTGTGAAAGATCTAAATGATCTGAGTTTTCATCTCATCAATTGGTATCAGAGCAGGAGGTTCTGTAATTCATACACATCTCTTCTGTTGAAGAAGTAATTAGGGGTTTTCCGCATTGATTGATATTAATTGAGTCGTCATTCCATATTAGTGATCTCATTAATTGTCGATCTTACTCTAACGATAAATTACAAGTCTAATCTTAAACAGGTAATCGATAAATGTCATCACGATGTCCATGGATGATTCTCAAACCAATCCAATCAACATCTCTAACAGTGTCACACCCCAAAACCGGAAAGGCGGAAACGTTCTGGGGTGGATGACGTCATGTCAAGTATCATAACACATGCATTATAGTAATCAAAGTACAACAAAACATTGCATTAATAGTAATAGTTTTACATGGTTTACTTTACAATACAACAAGGTAATACAAGTAATAGAATAAATACAGCGTGGTACTAAGCTATCTTCATCAACAGCTTCGGGGATGTACCTGTCTAATGCTGACCTGAGAATACAAGTTATTTGAAAAGCGAGTATCAGCATTTTTACAAATGCTGGTGAGTTCATAAGCATTTAGTGGCGTTTTTATTCAAATAACTTTAATAAAAGTAGTGGTTTAAGAGATTACAGTGTATTAGAGTTCTTTCCAGAAAATCCTATATTTTCTTTAATAAAAGCAGCCTTCTACCAAGACTGGACGGAGTTATGTGGTAAAAAGTAGTTTTCCCTTAATCGCTATCATTATCAAAATACTGAATTTGATTATTAAAGAAAGCGGGAGAAGTCGGGGAAATAACATATGCCTCAGTAGTGAGGACTGCTGACTAAGGCAATGGAATCATACACTCCAGAAGAGTATCGAATGAACGACACGCCTGGTTCAGTCTAACAAAAGAAGACACAGACCCCAGAAGGTACCAAATGAAAGGTACAGCTGGTAAGGGCTAAAACAATGAATACAGACCGCAGACAGTATCCAATGAAAGATACATCTCGCAAGGTCAAAACAGAGAATACAGACCGCAGACAGTATCAAACGAAAGATACATCTCGCAAGGTCAAAACAGAGAATACAGACCGCAGACAGTATCAAATGAAAGATACATCTCGCAAGGTCAAAACAGAGAATACAGACCGCAGACAGTATCAAATGAAAGATACATCTCGCTAGGTGAAAACAAAGAATACAGACCGCAGACAGTATCAAATGAAAGATACATCTCGCAAGGTAAAAACAGTGTGACTCTGAAAATGAGTTGCCAGCATACAGTGTAAATTGTCGGTGAAATACCGTTACCTTAAAGCCAATGAATTATAAGGTAACCCGGGATACTCGTAACCATACTAACTAGAGTACCAGACACCCTACAAGCGTCTAAAATGAGACATTTGTCACCCATTGGCTTGGTAGGCCGGGACTGTAGCTAGCAGTCCGGGTGCGGGGTTGTCAATCCCATATAGATCTATACACACAGTGTCCGCTCTCCCTACAGGAGACTCTGGTTACCAACTAGACGACGGAGAAGGCCGTGTCCTGAAGATGCATCCCAAATAGTGGGTAGATACTTCCAACTAGTGGGTTTCTAATGTAAGTGTTGAACTAGAGGTAGATACTCTTAACTGAATTGACTGAAGTAAACCCGTATGTCTATGCTTGTGTACATAATATATACTTAATGAATCAAACGACCTTCGGATGGACATCCGATCCCACCAGACCACATCTCAACGAAGAAAAGGAAATAGGGCGGACAACCCTTCCTAAGTCCTTCAATCATTATTTATATGCATCTTTACAAGCACATACATACATCTAACTACGCTTGAGTGTGTATCAAGTGGAATCATATCGTGAAGTACAAGTGTACAGTGTGGAATAACCGACTTGTGAAGTATAAGTGTACAGTGAAATATCCGAGTCGTGAAGTATAAGCGTACAGTGGAACATCCGAGTCGTGAAGTATAAGCGTTCAGAGTGGGATAATCGAATCGTGAAGTATAAGTGTACCAAGTGTAAGTGTATCACGAAGTGGAAACGACGATAAGTGAAGTAAGAGTTTCTATCAAGTATAAGCGACTACAAGTATAAGCATAATAGAGACAATAACAAGTGTAAACGCATCACGAAGTGAAAGCGTTATCGAGTAGGAGTTTAAAATAAATGAAAACGAAGCGGCAGTAACTAACAAGTAAAAGTATACATGAAAACCTTGGAAAAACCTTTATACTTAGGAAAATCGCATTTCTGTATTCTATGGTAAAATAAGTGTGAAAACCTTTAGAAATCCTTGGAACCTTTATAAACCAGTTTGAAATGATTTTGCATAAAAACAGTATAAGTAAGAGTTTGAAACAGTTTGAAAACCATTATAGTGTCCTACTCGTAAAAACAGTGTAAAGTGTGGTAAAACCTTATGCATGCGGGTTATCAACCACATGTGATTGATATGATAACTGGCATGTTTAACTTGTATTCCCCCCTATAAAACATGTAAAGACATTAAAAGGTTCATTCAGGGGTATGAACTCACCTGGTGTAAGTAGGTCCAACGGAGGTGCCGTTTGGGCGTTCGGTGCCACGCAAGGACTCGAACACACACAATGACCTATTTAACATATGATAACATATGTTCACATACAATTAGTATATTATATACCAATTAAACAAGCATACGCACTCAAAGGAGCAGAAAACACTTTAGATAAGTGTTTGGGTGTCCCGGGTAGTGTATAAAGGTGTGTATGGCTTAGGAATGGAGTTTACTCTCCGAGAGTAAACCCCTTTATATGATGTTTACGGCCCAGGGACTACTCACCATGAGTTTACAGCCCAGGGACTACTCACCATGAGTTTATGGCCGTAAACTCATGGTGAGCAGTTCTAGTGTGTTTAAGGCTTCTAGCTTGTTCATGGGATTTTTCTAAGTACATTTCCAAAAAGGCCTGAGTGGGTTTAAGGCTTCTAAGGGCATCATATTGGAGTTTACGGCCTAGGGACAACTCCTAAGGGAGTTTACGGCCGTAAACTCTCATTCCTTGAGTTTTGTGAAGTTTCAAGCCCTTGTTTCAATCCTAGCTTTTTATGGTAAATGTCTAAGGCCATTTGGGGGGGTGAAAACCAACATTTGGGCATGTTTTGGGGAGTTTACGGCCTAGACACTTTCTTGGGCCGTAAACTCCATGTTACCCCATATGTCCTTGTGTTTAAATGTTCCAAACCTTAAATAGCATGTCCTTATTTTATGTCTTAAGCCTATGGGTGGTTTGGGAGTGTTTGGAACTTGATTTAACAAGTTTAGAGGGTGTTTACGGCCTAAGCATGTGCTTGGGCTGTAAACCCTCTTTTATGCCACAAATCTTGTTGTTTTGGGGTTCAAACACTCCTAGGCTATATCCCCTAATAGTTTCGAAGCTTAAGGATGAGTTTTAAGGCATGTTTGGCACCATATTAGGGGTTTACGGCCCTAGAGTGTTCCTGGGCCATAAACTCCTTATTCCATGCCTTCTTGGACGATTTTTGGAACACAAATCATAATGTTTAGAATAAGCTAGGGTAAGCGGACTTACGATTTGGAAGCGTTTGGTTGCGGATTTGGGGCGAAAACGGGTCTACAGAGAGAGTGTGTAAAAAGTCTCCAATGGACTCCACTCACCTTTATATAGGGTTCCGAGTCGGGGCTCAGTGGAATTTTACCCGATACTGCCGTTAAACGGGGCTTTTGGTCGCACCTGATTTAGCGGTCGTAATAATAAAAACTAACTTTTTCCAAATAAATGGAAATGTGTGTTATGTGTTTTTATTCCCATTTATCACGACTTAACGGCATATTAAATATAAAAAAATGAAATGTTTATTAAATTGACGACCTCTAATTAACGAAACTTTTATAACTGGAATATTCCGTTAACGGTAACGGGGAAATGTAACAGAACAACTTCGGTTGTCACATCATCCCCCCCGTTAGAGGGAATTTCATCCCGAAATTCAGGTCTAGGCAAGGAAGTAGGTATGAATGGCCAAGTAGAGGGAAAAGAGTACTTCCTATATGGTTGTCCTTGCATTCCCAAGTGAACTCTAGTCAGTGTTTGTCATTCCGACAGACCTTCACGTACGGAAAGCGGATTCCGTCTAGTGTAGCTAGTGGGTTCCAACTGGTGTATCTACGAGGTTAGGGTTCTCAATGGTCTCTATCAAGATGAGTGGGATACGAAGAGTGACGTCGGGTAATCACATATCAAGTCTAAGAAGTGGATCGATCGAGGTGTGAAGCTTGTGGTATATCCGAAGGTAGTGGTGGCCTGAAAAGGGTTGGACCAAGTCTCCATGAGGATTCTCAGATGGTCCTAATCTCTCGGAATGGTAGAATTTTTCAGTACTCAGAACATAGTGTACTTCTATGGCAAAATCCTCACTGGCGTGATTGCCATTCGAAGTTCCTAACGTTCTCACTCGTACTGTGTGTGTGTAGTCCTTCAGGTTGGTTCTTAGAATGCTCGAGTGGTATTTGGTCTCGCGTTTCCTGTCAACTGGCTGATAGAGGCTTTCTAGATCGTCGAGTGGGTTGCATGACTATGGTTATCTGTTTGCTGTAGAGTGTCTATCTCAAGCTTGTGCAAAATGAATCTGCACTAACGAAGCTTGAGATGCGGAAACCCTGGAGGGTCGGGGGGATAGGGTTTCACCAGACGAGCGTCGGACTATCTCAGGAGGTGGTTCTACTATCTCTGCGTGAGATGGTATTTGTGGAACACCTAATAGTCCAATTAATCTCTAAGACCTTGGTTTATTCTGGTGCGGAAAGCGCATGCTCCTGCATAACCCTTCGACTAACACCAGGGCTGGTGTCAAGCCTATAACCTCTTCGGGATCTGGGTCATGAGGCTTAACGCAACTACTTTCACACTTTGATCAAGTATTCTTGGCTGCGGAGGTTATCCTGTGGTTCTCGGTATTCTAGTGTTTACTTCGGAGAATGAAGTCTATCGTCTACAGGGCGACGGTGACTTCCTCAATGCGAGAGAGCGGAGGATTATAGGCACTACTAGTCTGTAACAGGGTGGACGAAGTGCCTGAGTAGTGCGGTCATCTACCGCAACTACTCCTCCGAAGGTTCTAAGTTTTCTCGGTCTAGGTCAAACCTAGTGAGTATAGGTTCCCATCACTCGGAACTTTAGTCTTCTCATCCACTCTTCTCAGAGTTTAATTTATCACAGCTCTTGGATTTCTGGGACACCCGTTGCGATGCATCAAATCGGGGATCTGAGCATGAATGGATGGTCGTAGTCAATGTCCTTGACTCTTACGACTAAGGTTTCTTTATCAACCGAGGGTGTCAGCTACTAGGTTGGCTCAATCAGAATGACAACAACTTCGGATTTTTGGTCATTATAGTAGCTCAATTTGTTGGGCTCCTTTTTGACTCTAGCTCCTGATCCATGGGATAGGATGAAGGGTCTTTTTAGGGAATCTACTAGGTATGCTTCGGGTGATTATCGTCTTCCGGAATGCATGCAGTGTCTTTCGCTTCGGTTCTTATCTGTCTAAGGAGGGTTGGTTAACAGCGCGTGGTACCCCTCTCCTGGGTACTTCGGAAGGTTTGAGATAAGAGGGACAACTGACGGATCGTATTAGGTTTGATTATTTGTGTTATGTTTAGGTTCGGAAGAACCTTTATTTGCCGACGAGGCTACGGAGAAAGTTCTTTTTACACAGCACTTAGGAAGGTACACATGGCTAAACGGAGTCAACCCATGATCGGTAGAGGCGTCGAAGTTAGCACACTTCAACATGATATAAAATGAGGGTCAATAGAGTCATGCGCCGAACAGGCACACAAGTTCTAGGCGTCTCGGGTTTCGTCCTGTGTATCACTGCCGCGGATACTTGGACCGATAGGATAGACGCGGAACTATAGAGAGTCCTAAGTGTTCTGAATAGAGTACCTTTTTCATGAATGGATTCTCACGAGGCATTTTTATAGTCGCCTAACATATACTAGTCGTGTATAGTTAAGGTGGGGAGGACTGTTGACTGAGCGACTCTGCCCTAAATCCACAACCAAACAAGGAATAGGAAATGAGGTGGCATTCACTTACTCTAGGTCTATCCATCTTAAATATACATGGCCATAACACATATGTTTAGCCGTTATAGTTTTACCTAATGAATTTTAAATTTTATAACAATGCTGCGACTTTCGCCTTAATGGGGAAGTATTTACATTTTGAATTAGTCTTTTAATGTTCTTGGTTAGTTATCTGGGATCGAGAGACGTACCAAAAGTCTACCGGGTTCCTTGATGCTTCTTCCTAAGCATTAGAGTTAGACTCCTCCTGTATCTTTGTCTTTCCCTTCAGTTGGGCAGTCCCTTTTGAAGTGTCCCATTTCACCACATAGGTGACAAACTATATTGATTGCCGCGCCAGTGGTTGGTGTAATGAACTCAACCGGGGTTCTACAGACGTGAGCAGTATGCCCCAACGTGTGGGACCTAGCACAATAAAGCTCCCGGCAGACACCATGATGATGGTAGCTGCACTTGCTGCAATGGGGAAGGTTTCCTAAGTATGGCCTCCTAGGTTTAGGGATGGAAGGGTTGGTAGGGAATTTAACCATCTCAGCTCGTCGCCCTTTGGAAGGTCCTTGAGCCGAGTTACTTCCCTCCTCGATCTTGATCTTTCTCTTCAGTGGGTTTGAGTGAGGTTCTTGGGTGACTGGGTATGAAGGGGTTGGTTGTTGTTGTCCATTGCTAGGATCGGGAAGCCCGATAGGGCTCTTGCTAACATTGGCGTAGTTAGCATTCAGTTGAGCCATGACAGCTGCCACGGCTGCTGAGACTGCAGCTTGGAACGTAGCTTCATCGAATAAGAGAGTAGGTCTCTTGCTTGTGGACTGGTTGCGTTTCTTCGGTGCCATGGTTTTCCTACACGGAAAGGAATACGAGATAATGAGAGACGATGGCTAACCCTGGACATATCTGTCCTGACTGTATTAGGTATAAATTTTTCCTGTGCCTCGGGTACTGGTTGTCAGAGTGTCGACCTACATCCCTATGATGTAGTCCTGGTAATCAAGGTAGGAGTATGAGTATCGGAAAAGGCCATAAGATGCGAGTCGTTCCTACTAAGTTACCCTTTATACTGGGAAAGGTTTCACTCTCCGACCTGGAGAGATTTGAGAACAGTTCGGAACGAAACCGCAGAAAGAGAGGCTCATGAAGGCTTATGGCTAGATACTTTCAATAGAGGTGCGGGGATCCGCTCTAATCGTGTAACTGGAAACGGAAAACGACGATTTGCCTAACACATAGCGTGAGTAGTGTAACCACTAACTCACTAAATTGTATTATTTTAAGGGTGTATTAGCGTGACGAACACGAGGAAAAGACACTTCTTGAGTTCCATGTACTGGCTCCCTCTGTTTGCCTCGTATCTTTGGTTGGAATCGGTGTTGGTTTCCTTCGGGTAGTTACCTAGGGTTCTTCTCTCCTTGTATGGACATATTGAATTTCTATTCCGCCTTACTTCTGATTCCGACTCTGGGTGTCATCACTTCATGACGGATGACTGGAATCTCGGAAGCTTAGGCGAATCTCTCACCACTGTCCCTAAAAGATATAGGCACTTGGTTATTTCAATAGTCCCAACCTAGTTCATTTATTTCCAAACTGGAAATCTTCTCAATGAACTTCCTCGGGATTGGAATCAACTCTTCTGTCAAGCACTGAAGTGGGTAGGGTTTTCTATAGGGTTCGTGCGAGAATGGAAATGTCTAAAGAATCCTAAGAGATTATTAACATTTCACTGGATGATCCATATCGAGTCCTGCTATGATTACACAGGGTATACAAATCATATATAGCTTAGATCCGATAGGCCTTTGAATATGTGATACTACTCTATATCCACATCCCAACGAGGAAAAGGAAGTAGAGCGAAACCACACATTCTTAGCCTATGGGATCCTTATTATATATAACCTTGGGAGTACACCCTCTGTAGTTGTAGGTATATCAATAAGGATCTTTTTAGTTCTTCACACAAGGTTAGTTATGGATCCTAAAATACCCCTATGGTATTTTAATTTCTTGTTTGTTTCTTACCTTCTGATTATGATTCTGGGATTAATGTGAGTCTTTTAGTATTCCAAAATACTCCTATAGTATTTTAACTTTATGTTTGGCTCTAGCATTCCTAGTTGGTAAGTTTCAGACCTGTTGCAACACCACTATCACTCCCAAGCACACGTTCATCGCATCTCGAATAAATGTTGTTGATCAGGTTACATTTATTCCAGCTTACGATTACATAATTGCCCAGGTTTGACGGTAATGCTCAACATCCGAAGACTTTAATTCTTGTTCTTCTTGTGATACTTGTGTTCGAGTGTTTAGGTTTTGGATGTTCTTATACTTTGGTAAAATATGGTTATATTTTTAAGCATAATTCTTGGTCAGAGTGCTTTATCCCTTTTGTATTTATAGGCTATATATCTTTTATGAATTGATATACTTAGCTCACTATAAACAATGCTCTGATACCAATCTGTCACACCCCAAAACCGGAACGGCGGAAACGTTCTGGGGTGGATGACGTCATGTCAAGTATCACAACACATGCATTATAGTAATCAAAGTACAACAAAACATTGCATTAATAGTAATAGTTTTACATGGTTTACTTTACAATACAACAAGGTAATACAAGTAATAGAATAAATACAGCGTGGTACTAAGCTATCTTCATCAACAGCTTCGGGGATGTACATGTCTAATGCTGACCTGAGAATACAAGTTATTTGAAAAGCGAGTATCAGCATTTTTACAAATGCTGGTGAGTTCATAAGCATTTAGTGGCGTTTTTATTCAAATAACTTTAATAAAAGTAGTGGTTTAAGAGATTACAGTGTATTAGAGTTCTTTCCAGAAAATCCTATATTTTCTTTAATAAAAGCAGCCTTCTACCAAGACTGGACGGAGTTATGTGGTAAAAAGTAGTTTTCCCTTAATCGCTATCATTATCAAAATACTGAATTTGATTATTAAAGAAAGCGGGAGAAGTCGGGGAAATAACATATGCCTCAGCAGTGAGGACTGCTGACTAAGGCAATGGAATCATAGACTCCAGGAGAGTATCGAACGAACGACATGCCTGGTTCAGTCTAACAAAAGAAGACACAGACCCCAGAAGGTACCAAATGAAAGGTACAGCTGGTAAGGGCTAAAACAATGAATACAGACCGCAGACAATATCCAATGAAAGATACATCTCGCAAGGTCAAAACAGAGAATACAGACCGCAGACAGTATCAAATGAAAGATACATCTCGCAAGGTCAAAACAGAGAATACAGACCACAGACAGTATCAAATGAAAGATACATCTCGCAAGGTCAAAACAGAGAATACAGACCGCAGACAGTATCAAATGAAAGATACATCTCGCAAGGTAAAAACAGTGTGACTTTGAAAATGAGTTGCCAGCATACAGTGTAAATTGTCGGTGAAATACCGTTACCTTAAAGCCAATGAATTATAAGGTAACCCGGGATACTCGTAACCATACTGACTAGAGTACCAGACACCCTACAAGCGTCTAAAATGTGACATTTGTCACCCATTGGCTTGGTAGGCCGGGACTGTAGCTAGCAATCTGGGTGCGGGGTTGTCAATCCCGTATAGATCTGTACACACAATGTCCGCTCTCCCTATAGGAGACTCTGGTTACCAACTAGACGACGGAGAAGGCCATGTCCTGAAGATGCATCCCAAATAGTGGGTAGATACTTCCAACTTGTGGGTTTCTAATGTAAGTGTTGAACTAGAGGTAGAGACTCTTAACTGAATTGACTGAAGTAAACCCGTATGTCTATGCTTGTGTACATAATATATACTTAATGAATCAAACGACCTTCGGATGGACATCCGATCCCACCAGACTACATCTCAACAAAGAAAAGGAAATAGGGCGGACAAGCCTTCCTAAGTCCTTCAATCATTATTTATATGCATCTTTACAAGCACAGCCATACATCTAACTACGCTTGAGTGTGTATCAAGTGGAATCATATCATGAAGTACAAGTGTACAGTGTCGAATAACCGACTTGTGAAGTATAAGTGTACAGTGAAATATCCGAGTCGTGAAGTATAAGCGTACATTGGAACATCCGAGTCGTGAAGCATAAGCGTTCAAAGTGGGATAATCGAATCGTGAAGTATAAGTGTACCAAGTGTAAGTGTATCACGAAGTGGAAACGACGATAAGTGAAGTAAGAGCATCTATCAAGTATAAGCGACTACAAGTATAAGCGTAATAGAGACAATAACAAGTATAACCGCATCACGAAGTGAAAGCGTTATCGAGTTGGTGTTCAAAATAAATGAAAACGAAGCGGCAGTAACTAACAAGTAAAAGTATACATGAAAACCTTGGAAAAACCTTTATACTTAGGAAAATCGCATTTTTGTATTCATTGGTAAAATAAGTGTGAAAACCTTTAGAAATCCTTGGAACCTTTATAAACCAGTTTGAAATGATTTTGAATAAAAACAGTATAAGTAAGAGTTTGAAGCAGTTTGAAAACCATTATAGTGTCCTACTTGTAAAAACAGTGTAAAGTGTGGTAAAACCTTGTGCGTGCGGGTTATCAAGCACATGTGATTGATATGATAACTGGCATGTTTAACTTGTATTCCCCCCCCCCCCTATAAAAGATGTAAAGACATTAAAAGGTTCATTAAAGGGTATGAACTCACCTGGTGTAAGTAGGTCCGACGGAGGTGCCGTTTGGGCGTTCGGTGCCACGCAAGGACTCGAACACACACAATGACCTATTTAACATATGATAACATATGTTCACATATAATTAGTATATTATATACCAATTAAACAAGCATACGCACTCAAAGGAGCGGAAAACACTTTAGATAAGTGTTTGGGTGTCCCGGGTAGCGTATAAAGGTGCGTATGGCTTAGGAATGGAGTTTACTCTCTGAGAGTAAACCCCTTTATATGATGTTTATGGCCCAGGGACTACTCACCATGAGTTTACGGCCGTAAACTCATGGTGACCGGTTCTAGTGTGTTTAAGGCTTCTAGCTTGTTCATGGGATTTTTCTAAGTACATTTCCAAAAAGGCATGAGTGGGTTTAAGGCTTCTAAGGGCATCATATTGGAGTTTACGGCCTAGGGACAACTCCTAAGGGAGTTTACGTCCGTAAACTCTCATTCCTTGAGTTTTGTGAAGTTTCAAGCCCTTGTTTCAATCCTAGCTTTTTATGGTAAATGTCTAAGGCCATTTGGGGGGTGAAAACCAACATTTGGGCATGTTTTGGGGAGTTTACGGCCTAGAAACTTTCTTGGGCCGTAAACTCCATGTTACCCCATATCTCCTTGTGTTTAAATGTTCCAAACCTTAAATAGCATGTCCTTATTTTATGTCTTAAGCCTATGGGTGGTTTGGGAGTGTTTAGAACTTGATTTAACAAGTTTAGAGGGTGTTTACGGCCTAAGCATGTGCTTGGTCCGTAAACCCTCTTTTATGCCACAAACCATTTTGTTTTGGGGTTCAAACACTCCTAGGCTAAATCCCCTAATAGTTTCGAAGCTTAAGGATGAGTTTTAAGGCATGTTTGGCACCATATTAGGGGTTACGGCCCTAGAGTGTTCCTGGGCCATAAACTCCTTATTCCATGCCTTGTTGGACGATTTTTGGGCTATAAACACAAATCATAATGTTTAGAATAAGCTAGGGTAAGCGTACTTACGATTTGGAAGCGTTTGGTTGCGGATTTGGGGCGAAAACGGGTCTAGAGAGAGAGTATAGAGCGAGAGTGTGTAAAAAGTCTCCAATGGACTCCACTCACCTTTATATAGGGTTCCGAGTCGGGGCTCAGTGGAATTTTACCCGATATTGCCGTTAAACGGGGCTTTTGGTCGCACCTGATTTAGTGGTCGTAATAATAAAAACTAACTTTTTCCAAATAAATGGAAATGTGTGTTATGTGTTTTTATTCCCATTTATCACGACTTAACGGCATATTAAATATAAACAAATGAAATGTTTATTAAATTGACGACCTCTAATTAACGGATCTTTTATAACTGGAATATTCCGTTAACGGTAACGAGGAAATGTAACCGAACAACTTGGGTTGTCACAAACAGCATTGGTTCAACAACAAGGATTCCAATCTTGTATACTCAAGATTATGAAGTTTGGACGCATCACTTTGAAGATTATGTGTTCGGATCAGAAGATAATGGGTACTTGATCTGGGAAGCTATCATTGTTGGCCCATTTGCTCACTCAAGCACCTCAAAGATTGTCAAAACTCAGAAGGAGTACAATCAGCTTGTGAATGATGTAAAAGATATTCCTCAAGACGAGAAGGAAAAGTTTCAATGCAATATCAAGGCCTTAAGGATGATTAGGTTTGCTCTGCAGTCGGATACGTTCTATTTGGTGAGTTATTGCGCTACTGCTAAAGAGATATGGGACAGGCTAAAATAATTATATTCCACTGATGAAGATCTGGAACATTCGATTCAAACTCTTTTGCTTTTTGAATTTGGTGATTTCAAACAGAAGCCCAAAGAGAAACTGGTTCAGGCTTTTGATCGCTTTAATCATCTCTTAAGTAAGATGATAAAGCATGGGATTGAAAGGAAGGCTATTGAACAGAAGGTTACAGTCATGAACGGTCTAAGACCTGAATGGATGGCTGTCGTATCCCCTTTTAAAGCACATGAACAGTTTAAATCGTATTCTCTAGCGAAACTGGTTGGAATCTTGAAATCCCATGAAAGTGCACTGTCTAAGGAAACGAATGTGGTTTCCATTTTGGGTTCGTTAGCTCTTGTTTCTAAAGGGAAATTTTCTGTTGAAGAAGAAGAAGAATTGGATATTGCTAACTATGATCTAACCGATGAAGAGTATGCCCTGATGGTGTCCAATCCTAGGAAATTCATCAAAAGAAAGTTCCCAGCCAATAAGAACCGAAACTGGCAGGGAAGTTACAGTTCTAAAAACGTGAAGGAGGAATCGAAGATAGGTTCGAAGTCAGAAGAATCCAAGAAAGTGGCGAAGATCAGTGGTGACTCAGGATTTGATTGTCACTATTGTGGAGAGAAAAATCATTTCGCTAAGGATTGTATATTGAAGAAACAGTCAGAAAAGATAGACGAGGAAGATGAGGAAGCGAGCCTCCTAAGACGGTTAGAGGAAATCAAGAAAAGAAAATCAGCTGCTAATAATAAAACCATGAATGCTTTGATTGTACAGGATACAGGTATCAGTGACGAATTCGGTGGAGTAGAAGTGTGGTCCACAGATTAAGAGGACGAAGAAGTAATAAAACCCACTCATGGCAAGGCGATGCTGGTGAAAGAAGAACCCGCTGCAGGAAGGTGTTTGATGGTGACCGAAGGTGTATCTCAAATGAGAGGACATACAACTGATGGTGGGATAGAAGGCGAAAAGGAGCGAGAGGACAGGTGCTTTGCTGTGAAACCTGTTAGTGTACAGATCAACGAATGTGATGAGTTGATCAACAAGGTACAAAATATTCTTCTTTCTCTGAAAATATATGTTACTAACTATGAAAAGGAATTGAATAGCTTAAAATATAAATTTTCAAGTATAAGTAGCAGTCTTACCCAAACCCGTGTCACAAACTCTAACCTGACTGATCAAATTAGCAGGATATCATCGAAGAGTGAGGAAAGGAGGATGTGGATTGAGCAGAAGGAGAAAGAGTTGATTAGGTCTAAGGATGAATCGATTTATTTGCAACAAGACAATCTTAAACTTTTAAAACAACAAAATGTTTTTTTTATTGCTAAAAGACTTTATTTTAATATCACTCAGTTGCATCTCGATTGTGAAAGAGGAAAGAAGATACATCACATGATTTTACCCTTCCTCGAACTAAAGGAGGATGAAGTCGATGCTGAAGCTTACAACTGTGAAAACGTTGTATCTTCTTATGAGGTCTCACCTGCACACAAAATTGGTCTTGACAAAATTGAGTCCTACATAAAGTCCAAAGACCATAAGGACATGCTCAAAAATCTATTAGATGAGAATGATAGATTGAAGTTAAGAACCGAAACTGTATAGAAATTTGACTCATTGAATGCCAAATTAAGTTCAAAAAATAAAATTGATGTTGAAAATGCATCTGAACTTAATGAGGATGATGATCTAAGTGAAATTTTTGTAGAGGATTTGGTGCACTGTTCAGAATTTGTCAAAAGCGAACCTGAAACTCACAAATATCTGATTTCTGTAAATTCGGTTGAGTTCGCCTGCTTGTCAGCAGACAAGACCAAAATTCTCAAAGCCAAAGTCGTTGTGTATCAAAAGGTACAAACCACTCCAAATCAAGTCTACACAGTTCAAGGAGTTACTCCTCAACAAACAACAGAACTAACTGCTATGGGGAAGAAGACAATGTTGTTGGATGTGATGCATTCTTCTGGTCAGCGCCAATAGACAATGCTGATGAGACAAAAGGCCTATCTCAGAAAACCTCATGGAAAGTGAAGGGAAGGTATGTGCCCGAACCACTGAATGAGCCTACAAAATATGATGTGCCAAGTACTAGTGGCACCAAAACGTCTTTGGGCGAACCAACACTCACTAATAGTGAAACATCTTCGTCTAAGAGCAAAAGCAATGCCCGTGTTCCGAAGAAAATGGCTAACATCCACAACAATCCAAAACAGGTGGCAAATCGAAAACACCAATGAAATCTGAGATACAAGAAGAATCTCTCAGAAAGAAAATAGTTTTGGAAATCTCAAAACCCTCATTATGTCAGGTACGAAAGGACGCATAAGTCTCGAGAAGAATCAAGAAGTGACCGGAAGGATAGTTTCATTCCACAGCAGGTAAGGAACCGAAAGGAAGGTTTCGGTCTGACGCAAATAAACAACCGAAAGGATAGCTTCGGTCCTCACAAAGTCAGCAACCGAAAAAAGGATTTCGGTCCTCAACCCAACAGCAACCGAAAGAGCGGCTTCGGTCCTCAACCCAATATCAACAGAAAGAGTGGTTTCGGTCCTCAACCCTACAAGTTCAATCAAACGAACAGAAGATCCATTGTCACTTTTGTAAAGCCCCGTTTATTTATCAAATTAATAAATAAAATAATGAGCGAATAGTAGCCCTAAAATAAATAATTATATATCAATGGATGGTCTCGAGGGGCTGATTGTCATAAATTTAGAAGTGGAGGGCTGAAGGATAAATTCTGGACCTTAGTTGGAAAGAATTTGTCAAGCAAGGGGAGGTTTTGTTAATTATGGATTAGCTTTGTAAAGATTTTAGGAGATAGGGGCTATTTTGTAAATCTCGGATCTGGTTTGTAAAGTATTTAGTTAGTGGGGGTTGAAAGGGGAAATATGGGATTTAATTTAACGAGAATTTATGGGGAGGGACCAATTCTGCCATTATGGCAATATGTTATGGTGTCGGGTATATAACCCATAAGAGAACCCTAACCCTACCGATACTTCTTCCAGCCGCAAACCCCGTCCCTCCCTTATGCCCCCTCATCGGCGCCGTCATCACCCTATTTCCCGATCAGAGAAAGGCCGCCAGCAACCACAGGACTACTTCCGGTCGTAGAACGCAGCGATGCCACCATAATGTGCCGCTACCGTCGTTCCTCCGTGTCTCCTTCTTCTTCTTCTGCCTTCTACCGCCGTATTTTGAAGCTTCACGAAGGTCGACGGAGCTACCCCAACCTCCTTTCGATGTAAGCCTATGCATATCTCCGAGACCGCCATATGCCGCCGAGAAGGATGAGTGTGTTTGACGTTTTTCCATCGGGTGTGTGTTTTTATTGTTGAGGCTGTAAACCACCAATCATCGTGGTCGCTGGTGTTGCTGAAGTGGCCAAGGGCGCTGAAGTCGATGTCGTGGATGTGTGATGCCACTCTCGGATGAGTTTCCTCCGTCCCTTCCGCCTAGCAGTCGACCCTCATCATTTTATGTGAAAC
Source organism: Lactuca sativa (assembly GCF_002870075.4). Lineage (NCBI taxonomy): Eukaryota > Viridiplantae > Streptophyta > Magnoliopsida > Asterales > Asteraceae > Lactuca > Lactuca sativa. The sequence goes on along the minus strand of NC_056631.2, from coordinate 44,018,595 downwards.
CCTAGTTTCACTTGGATTAAAATGGGCCATCCAAGATCAAGCAAATGGACTAGTATAATTAATGGGCTTTGTGGTAAGGCCCATATGAGGAGTTGGGCCCCATTTGGAAAATTGGGCCATATATGGGCCATAGTTTGGGCCTTTATGATTATGTGATATTGGGCCATTAGAATGTTGAATGTTGGACTGGACTAAATGGTTGGGCCTTATGGTAAGACCTTGTAAGGGTTTGGGCCCAATTTAGAAAATAGGGCCATATGTTGGGCTTTGTTTCCTAGTTGGCTTTGGGCTTATAGATTGGGCCTTGTTGGGCTTAAATAAGCCAATCCTGGGGTAATGTAGTAATTATCCAAGTATGTATTATGGTTATGTGTTGGGACCCAATTATTAATTGGGTGTTATTTTGGTGTTGACAGTTCGGGAATCTGTCAACCAATAGCTGGGGTTCAGCCTGCGGGACTTCAGCAGTGTGGGATTGTGTCTACGGGACTTCAGCAGTGTGAGGTGAGTTACCTTCCAGTAGCAGTGGGTCTACAGCCACAATGCCGGCCCACTCAGTAGGAGTTGTTAGATGATTGTCTCTGTGATAATTGTCTATGTTTGCTACTACCTGTTATGTTTATGTGCTAGCATGATGTGATGTTATGTGATAGTGGTAGTAGGGGGTAAAATAGTCCCCGGTTACCGGTCGATAGGGCCGAAGGGGTAGATTAGTACCCAACTATGCTTGACAGATTATGATATATGTGATATGATATTATGTGGTAGTAGTAGGGGGTGAAATAGTCCCCACTTACCGGTCGACAGGACCGAAGGGGTAGGCCAGCACCCAGATATGCTAGGAGGTATATGACTTATGTGTTTATGCTATGCTTTTATGTGGTAGTGTTAGGGGGTGAAATAGTCCCCGGTTACCGGTTGAAAGATACCGAAGGGGAGGCCAACACCCAGATATGCTAGGCAGTACCCGGTCGAGAGGACCGAAGGGGAGACCAGCACCCAGATATGCTAGTCAGTATCCGGTCGAGAGGACCGAGGGGGGGCAAGCTCCCAGCTATACTGGTCAGTATCCGGTTGAGAGGACCGAAGGGGAGGCCAACTCCCAGATATACAAGACAGTATCCGGTCGAGAGGACCGAAGGGGTAGGTCGGGCACCCAGATATGCCTGACAATATATGTATGTTATGTGATTGTATGGTATGTGGTATGATGGGGGAACTCACTAAGCTTCGTGCTTACGGTTTTCAGTTTTGGTTTCAGGTACTTCGTGTTTAAAGGAAAGGAGCCGGCTTGATCGCAGCGCATCACACTATGGTTTTCCGCACATGAGATCTTTGGGATTACACTATGATATTGTTTTATGATAACATGTTTGATTATTTCTACTTTGGTTTTGACATGACATAATATTACAGATGTTTTATCACACTGTTGGTTTTAAAATGACGTAATTAAAAATGAAATTTTTGGCCTGTATTTTTGGGATGTTACAAGTTGGTATCAGAGCCTTGGTTTGAGAGATTCGGACATATTCTTGGGTGTGTCTGAACTCAAACTAAGGGCTTGGTATGAAAGTTTTCAAAAGTAAAACCATTTTATAAAAGGAGTTTGAAAAGAATCTGAAAAAGAGAAAAGAACTTTGAGAAGAACAAAGTGTGTGATGCATGCAATCAGCCGAGCTCAAGTAATTTTTCCCCAAGATACCCATACATGTTATGATATGATATGATATGATAATGAGAACTGCATGCTAGATTAGGGCTAAGGATCTAGGAGGATGCCTTATATGCCTATTGTATGTGCTTGTAGACTTGCATGCTAGTACAGATCAGTCAGTGATAGGATAGCCTGTTTAGGTTATGCCTGATTGTATGAGCCTTTGAATTGCATGTACATTTTCCTGATTAGAGGATAGAATGATTTGACTGGAATATGATGGTTAGAGTTTCCACTGTCTGAATGTTGCTTGCTTTGTGCTTTGTAGGACTTTTAGTAATGTGAGCTAACTATTAAGTGAATATGCTAAGTCACATGTGGCACAGGCTGGATAATCTCAGAGTGATAGATTTGACCCTATTGTGCAGCTCTTGTCTGAGTCCAACCATTATAGGGATAAGTCTATTACTTGAAGGATTATCTGATCTCTATTGCATGTGGCTATATTCATGAGGTAGCTAGTTGACATTACTGGGAATCTTTTGGCAGCTGAGGACTGGGTGAGTTCGGGAACCTAAGGAAGCCTAGGATATATTTCAGTGAGTTAGTAGTGAGGCTCAGTTAGACTTGGGTGTACTAGTTGAGGAAGTGACTTGGAGGATCCGGGAGGATTGCAGAGGAAAGTATGGATAGGTGTGGAAAGTAGTATTGGGCCCGTACTACTGAAAGCACAGGATCCATACTCGAATCAGCGAGAGTCTTGGAGAATCTAAGAAGCTTCAGGGAAGAGTTTGTGACCCAGTTTGGGGACAGAGGATGTTCCAGTTGTTGTAGCTTAGCCATTGGCAAGCGAGCTAGTGAGCGTGACAGGGTGTCAGACCCTGAAGGATACGATTCCCAAGAGTTGCAAATACGGGATCGATTTGGGAGCACCCTGGAAAGAGAGGTGCGTATAGTAGAGGGTCCCGGGAAGAGACCCATGACTCCTGAACATCAGGTGAGAGGCCAGCAGGTCCTGAGATAGTGCAGCGCGTACGAGGAAGTACACAAGGGAGTTTGTCACTCCAGGGATTTAAGCTGCTACATGGTAGCAGGATTGGTCATATCAGCTGAAGGTGACCAGTATTTCTCTAGATGTTGCGGCTATGTCATCTTATTAGATGAATATTGGGAACACGTATCGCTTTGGGATTGCGAGTGAGTTTGGATAAGTCGGATCTCGGGTCGGGTTCTGGTAGTGTTTGAGTTATCAAGAATCATATATGCCATCCTGCATGTCGAAAGGTCCTTGATGAACCCACAGAGGGACACATCTTGTGGAATGCGTCTCGCGTGTACCGTTATTTTTCCGGATCTTTGTCGGGATCTGTGCAAAAGAATTAGTTAGAGGATATTGATGGGTTTTAGAGATAATAACATCCTATGTGCTCATACAAACCCTAATTCTTGGATCTAGGTTTCTCTATTGTACATGCAAGTTATCCAAGACTATAAACCCTAATTCTGGCATACAAGTAATCATATTAACATGAGAATAGGTTTAAGATGTTACCTTGATTGTTATGTAGCAATAACAATCCCAAATCTCCTTGTATTGACTTTAGAAAGCTCAGAGTCACAATTTTCACTCCTCTAATGGTTCACAAACACCATAAGCAAGAGGATGAAGATGTGACATCCCCAAAATCTCGGCCAGAAAAGACCGATTTAATTTATGCTTTTTAAAATAGTTTCAGAGTAAATCCTTTTGATTTAAAAGTGTTGCGGAATTTGTTCCCAAAACAAAACATGATAAAATAATATTTATCAAAGCATTTCATCAAGAGATGCATTTTCATTATATAATCAAAACTCGGGATGTCATGTTCCGATACAGACCATAAAGCATAAACGATAACATTACAAGTCATTCAACAAATATATACATATACAGACTTGTAAACAAAACAACTCGATGATTCATCCATCTTACGCCCTTGCGCCACTTCCTGTAATACAAATAAAACTGAGTGGGTCAGGCTTGGGAGCCTGGTGAGCATATAGGGTTTTCAACCCACAATAAATTAATTATATTTAATTTCACCAACCAATCACTATCCCGATTACCCATTCCCGTTATCCTCACTTTACGTCCCTAAAATAACATCTATCTCAAGGGACATAATCTAGGATTTTCATCGGGACGGACATTACTGCTAAGGGGTTTCCTCAACAATAAATATCATAAAGGCAACCATGAGGGGGATAGAGTACACCGGTGAACACATCGTTCACAACACCTACAGGTTATGAACCTGCTAGCGTTCCACAGGACTGTCTAGAAAGAGTCCGTGGTCGTTATCCATACTCCGCTGAATAACTAGATCAACAACAACAACAACATCGAGGCCTCTCATCTGTTTATTACACACCAACTATCTACCCATGTTCTACCCAACATATTAGTAGACAAAAATATATATTTTCATACATAGTTTAAAACCTGTATATCATTTTCATTCAATACATATTCCACATAAAAGATGAGGCACACCCACATAACACGTATTTCATAGAAAGTAAATCAGATCTATGACATAGAAGAGAATGAATATACATTCACACTTATAACAACAAAATTATACACATAAACAACAATATACTTAATACACTCAAACCATACTTGTATTATTATCATGTTTATGAAAGGTAGTATACACTCACTTGATCAGAAGACGATCAAACAACACTACGGCTTGTAGAAGTAGTATTCTTCAGCAGATCTGGAAGATCTTCACAAAAATCGAACTTCTTGCGGGCAGAGCTTCGGCTCGGGAACCGCACTTCTTGGGATTTTCAAGATCTCGGGACTTGCATCGGGGCTCGAGAATATTACCGGGGCTTCGGGGTATTTCTGGCACGCAAATCGATGCAAAACGGGAGAGAGAAGAGAGAAAAATAGCAAAGGAGTTGGCTGCCCTCGCATCCTATTTATAGGAGGCTGGAGCCTCGGAGTACACAGGGCGTACTGCGTTACGCGGGGCGTACTGCCTCAGAATCGTCATTGCTTACGTATCCGAAGAACTCGAGTGCGAGGCGTGTCATGCTTCGCTGTACGCTGGGCGTACTTCGGATGAGTCCGATGACTCCTCTTCAGATAATGCCAGATTTTCCAATTAAATTTAATTATTAATTATTTAATACACTTCGAAAATTCATATCTTCTTCATACGAACTCCGTTTTCAACGTTCTTTATATCCACGCGTAGGTGAGACTACGCTCTACAACTTTCGTTTAGACTTCGTCGGCAAATTTTGAATTTATTTTTATTATTTATTTTTAATAGGCCGGGACAGAAAAACTTCGTTATAAATTCATAACTTCTTCGTTTGACGTCCGTTCTCGCCGAACTTTTCATCGCTTCGATACCAACAACGAGACCTTCGATCCTCGTTTAGATTGCTTCGGCTAAAAACCACTCGATCTCAAATCGAGTATTTCAGGCTGCATATTGCTAAATCGAAACTTCAGAAAATCATAACGTCCTCATACGAAGTCAGATTCGGGCGTTCTATATATATTCGGAAACCTCGTTTCAACTACTACAACATTATCCAAAGATATCAAGTTTATTTTACACTTCAATTTTAACGCTTATTTTTATTCTTAATTAATCCAACCACATAATTAAGCAATTAAGCACAAAACACATAATACTCAAATAATACACTTCTATTATTTCAAAACGGGTTACAAAGGTTAACCTAGACTATTATATCAACATTAATGACAGGCCCAGAAACATAGGCGTTACAATTCTCTCCACCTTAGAATGATTCCGTCCCCGAAATCACACATCAACAAACAAATGCGGATAGCGACCCATCATGTCACTCTCCGTCTCCCAGGTGAGATTCGGCCCATTCGTGTGTTTCCATCGGACAAGCACTCACTCGACCATCTTGCGTCGCAACTTCTTAGTCTTTCGGTCAACAATTGCCTCTGGTTCTTCAATCAACCTCTTGTTCTCATCAATTCTCAATTCAGAAATTGGAATTATGTCGGGAACTTCTCCCGTGAACTTCCTCAAATAACACACATGAAAAGTGTTATGAATTCCATTCAGTTCTTCTGGTAGTTCGAACTTGTAAGCTTGGTTCCCAATCCTCTGAAGAACTTTAAACGGTCCAATAAACCTTAGACTCAACTTTCCCCTTTTACCAAATCTAATAAGTCCCTTCCACGGCGAGACTTTAAGCAAAACCGAATCTCCAACTTCAAAAGTCATCGGTCTTCGCTTTTTGTCAGCATAGCTCTTTTGACGATCTTGAGCTGCTAACATTCTCTCCCTAATTATTTTCAACTTTTCAGCAGTTTGATGAACCATCTCCGGTCCCATAAACTGCTTTTCCCCAGCCTCAAGCCAACAAGACGGCGTACGACACTTCTGTCCATACAAAGCTTGGTAAGGTGCCATCTTAATGCTCGAGTGGAAACTATTATTGTAGGAAAATTCTACCAAAGGTAAATGTTCATCCCAATTACCTAGGAATTCCAAGGTACATGCTCTCAGTATATCTTCAAGTGTTTGTATCATTCTTTCACTCTGACCATCAGTCTGCGGATGGTAAGCTGTACTTAAACACAACTTGGTACCCAATTCCTCTTGTAGACTTTTCCAAAACCTTGAGGTGAAACGGCTATCACGATCCGACACAATCGTTAACGGAACACCGTGAAGCCTCACAATCTTCTTCACGTAAAAATTTGCAAGCTTTTCCATAGACCATTTCTCCTTGGCTGCTATGAAATGCGCACTCTTAGTGAATCGATCAACGACCACCTAAATCATGTCGTGACCATTCTTTGTTCTGGGCAGTTTAGTGACAAAATCCATAGCAATGTCTTCCCACTTACCCATAGGCACAGGCAATGGTTCTAAACTCCCATACGGTTTCTGATGTTGTGTCTTTACTCTCGCACAAGTCACACACTCAGCCACATACTTTTCAACATCAAGCTTCATCGTTGGCCACCAGTAGTAGGTTTTTAGGTCCCTATACATTTTAGTGCTACCGGGATGAATTGAGTACATGGTCTTGTGAGCTTCTTTCATCAGAAGATCTCTAATTCCTCCGGACTTAGGTACCCAAATCCGATCTTGGAACACCTTCAGTCCGTGACTGTTTATACCGAACACTAACGTTTTGCCCAAACGTTCCTCCTTTCGGTCATTCTTTTCAAAAGCTTCCTCTTGAGCTTTCTTTATACTTTCCACAATGGTCGAGACAACTTTAATTCTCAATGCTCTTGGCCTTTTCCTTTCAAGATTGACTTTCCGACTGAGAGCATCAGCAACAACATTAGCCTTACCGGGGTGGTAAAGTATCTCGCAGTCGTAGTCCTTGAGTAATTCTAGCCAGCGTCGTTGCCTCATATTCAATTCTTTCTGATTAAAGAGATATTGGAGACTCTTATGATCAGTAAAAAGTTTGCACTTCGTGTCATAGAGGTAATGCCTCCATATTTTCAGAGCGAAAACTACCACTGCCAACTCCAAATCATGAGTCGCGTAATTATTTTCATGCTCCTTCAGCTGTCGAGATGCATATGCTATCACCTTTTCTCTTTGGGTCAAAACACAACCCAATCCAACCCCAGACGGATCGCTATAAACAACGAAGTCTTCAACTCCATCGGGTAAAGAAAGTATCGGTGCCTCGCATAGCTTCTTCTTTAGCTTCTCGAATGCTTCTTTATGCTTATCACTCCAAGCATAAGTAGCTCCTTTGTGGGTCAAAGCTGTTAATGGAGTAGCGATCGAAGAAAAGCCTTGGATAAACCTTCGGTAATATACGGCTAATCCCAAAAAGCTTCGGATCTCCGTGGGAGTTTTTGGTTGCTCCCACTTTGTCACAGCTTCAATCTTTGCCGGATCAACCATTATACGTTCTTGGTTGACCACGTGACCTAAGAATTGGACTTATCGAATCCAAAAATCACATTTGGAGAACTTAGCATACAACTTCTCCTTTTTCAAGACTTCTGACACTTCTCGCAAGTGTCTGCCATGCTCCTCTTGGCTTTTCGAATAAAACAGAATGTCATCTATGAACACTATCACAGATTTATCTAGGAAAGGATTACAAACCCTATTCATTAAGTCCATGAATGCTGCCGGAGCATTGGTTAGTCCAAACGACATAACCAAGAACTCGTAGTGTCCATATCTAGTTCTGAATGCAGTCTTCTCGATATCTTGCTCTCTTACTTTTAGCTGATGATATCCTGACCTTAGATCGATCTTCGAGAAATAGTTCGAACCTTGCAATTGATCAAACAGGTCATCAATCCTTGGCAACGGATATCTATTCTTTATTGTTGCCTTGTTCAGCTCTCTGTAATCGATGCACATTCTCATACTTCCATCTTTTTTCTTCACGAATAACACCGGAGCTCCCCAGGGTGATGAACTAGGTCTAATGAAACCTTTGTCCAATAACTCTTGAAGTTGCATCATCAGCTCCTTCATCTCCGTCGGTGCTAATCGATAAGGTGCTTTTGCAATTGGCGTTATTCCGGGCAACAAGTCAATACAGAATTCCGCTTGTCGATCAGGCGGTAATCCAGGAAGATCTTCGGGAAATACTTCCGGATAATCACACACAACAGGAATATTCTGCATCACCTTCTTTTCCTTCTTAGCATCGATCACGAATGCTAAGTATGATGTACACCCTTTGGTCAAACATTTTCTGGCTTTCATTAGGGAAATGATCCCAGAATTTACTCTGCGTTTATCTCCATACACCATAAACGACTCTTTCCTAGGCGGGTTTACTTTAACTATCTTCTTCTTGCATAAAATTTCGGCATCATTGGCACTAAGCCAATCCATTCCCAAAACGATGTCGAAACCATTAAGTTCGATAGGCAATAATTCCTCGTGAAACTTATTCCCATTAAGGTCGATTAAGATGTTTTTCATACGATGGCTAACAGGTACAAACTTGCCACTAGCAACTTCGACTAATAAGGCATTATCTAGTCTATCAATAGGCAAAGCTAGTTTTCTACCGAATTCATGCGATATAAAGGAGTAGTTGGCTCCAGAATCAAATAAAATTTGGGCAGGCAATTTGTTAACGAGAAAGGTACCTGAAGCGACATCAACTTCATCTTTAGCAGCTTCCAGTGTCATCTGGAATGCTCTCGCCTTTGGCTTTGGTGGAATGTTGGGTCTAGCTGCCTCCTTCTTCTTCGGGCAGTCCCTCGACATGTGTCCCTCCTCACCACAACCATAGCAAACTTTCTTAGTGAGGGTACATTCATTGGCATAGTGCCCTGGCTTTCCACATTTGTAGCACGTGGTCGCTACCTCACATTTTCCATGATTCTTCTTCTTACATTTGTCGCACCATTTCGCTTCGCCTCCACTTCCCCTCGAACCAGACTTCGAGTACTTGTTTTTCTTATTGGACCCTGAAGTTCCATCGAACTTCCTCTTTTCACCAACTTCTATCCTTTCCAGACCCTTTTCCTCCTGCTGGGCCTCCACATTCTTAGCTGCACGGACAGCCGTTTTCAGAGTAGTTGCCATCTTGACCGTCGGACCAAAGTTAGCAGGCAGTCCATTAGCAAACCTCTCAATCTTGGAGAGTTATGTTGGCACTAGGTACGAAAATAACTTCATTTTCTCAGTGAATGCAGTAGCATAGTCATCTATGCTCATTCTCCCCTTCTTTAAGTTTTGGAACTCATTGTTCAGATCAATCAGATCTATCTCTAAACAATACTGCACCCTTAGTTGTTCCAAGAACTCCTCCCATGACATTTTCAGGGCTTCTCCTCGTGGCATAGTATCTGCCAACAACTTCCACCAACTCAAAACTCCAGTCTTCAGTTGTCTGACTGCAAAGACAGTCTTCTGTTTGTTGCTATAGTCGCAACTTTCAAACACCATCTCCATTTCGGAGATCCAATCCATTATCTCAACAGGCTTTGAGCTCCCAAAAAAACTTGGCGGCTTGGCGCCCAAGAAGTTCTTGTACATTCGCCCATCCTTGTTGTTTCTCCTTTCTGGATCGTTCCTTCGTTCTCCTTGAGTCCCAACTTGACTCATAATGCGACTATTGTTCCCTTCCTCCGATTGCTCGGGAATCAATTCGGGTTCCTCAATAGGTATAATAGGTTCGTCCCTATTATCATGCAACATCTGTCGCATCTCATCCCTTTGTTCGGCTAACATAGCCCGAATCATGGCTTGCACCCCAACCATTGTTATTGGTTCTGGTGCTGCTGCTACAATAGGTATTTGCTCAATCATTGGCGGTTGATTCCTGTTTTCATCTGCGTTTCCACCGCCACTCCTTGTTCTCACCATTTTTGATCTACACACCGAATAAGGTGAAATTAGATCCTCATTCCCGATAGATATTCGAATCATCCTTATTAATCCGAACGATTACATGCTAGTTCTAATATCGTATACATACGCTTAGAATCCTAAACACATAAACCTTCAGATCCGGTTGGCAACAAACCGTAGATCCGAACAAATAATATCATATATGGCAACATATAACATTTAGCACATAAAAGCATTTTAGGAAACTTTCCTAAAATAAACTAGTGCTCGTGTCTATAATATATCAGACACACTTCTCACAATCTCCACTTAGCATTCTAAGTTTAAGTCTAGAAATCCTACAAATTCCTAGTTCTCTTAAACTAATGCTCTGATACCAACTGTGACATCCCCAAAATCTCGGCCAGAAAAGACCGATTTCATTTATGCTTTTTAAAATAATTTCAAAGTAAATCCTTTTGATTTAAAAGTGTTGCGGAATTTGTTCCCAAAACAAAACATGATAAAATAATATTTATCAAAGCATTTCATCAAGAGATGCATTTTCATTATATAATCAAAACTCGGGATGTCATGTTCCGATACAGACCATAAAGCATAAACGATAACATTACAAGTCATTCAACAAATGTATACATATACATACTTGTAAACAAAACAACTCGATGATTCATCCATCTTACGCCCTTGCGCCACTTCCTGTAATACAAATAAAACTGAGTGGGTCAGGCTTGGGAGCCTGGTGAGCATATAGGGTTTTCAACCCACAATAAATTAATTATATTTAATTTCACCAACCAATCACTATCCCGATTACCCATTCCCGTTATCCTCACTTTATGTCCCTAAAATAACATCTATCTCAAGGGACCTAATCTAGGATTTTCATCGGGACGGACATTACTGCTAAGGGGTTTCCTCAACAATAGATATCCTAAAGGCAACCATGAGGGGGATAGAGTACACCGGTGAACACATCGTTCACAACACCTACAGGTTATGAACCTGCTAGCGTTCCACAGGACTGTCTAGAAAGAGTCCGTGGTCGTTATCCATACTCCGCTGAATAACTAGATCAACAACAACAACAACATCGAGGCCTCTCATCTGTTTATTACACACCAACTATCTACCCATGTTCTACCCAACATATTAGTAGATAAAAATATATATTTTCATACATAGTTTAAAACCTGTATATCATTTTCATTCAATACATATTCCACATAAAAGATGAGGCACACCCACATAACACGTATTTCATAGAAAGTAAATCAGATCTATGAGATAGAAGAGAATGAATATACATTCACACTTATAACAACAAAATTATACACATAAACAACAATATACTTAATACACTCAAACCATACTTGTATTATTATCGTGTTTATGAAAGGTAGTATACACTCACTTGATCAGAAGACGATCAAACAACACTACGGCTTGTAGAAGTAGTATTCTTCAGCAGATCTGGAAGATCTTCACAAAAATCGAACTTCTCGCGGGCAGAGCTTCGGCTCCGGAACCGCACTTCTTGGGATCTTCGGGATCTCGGGACTTGCTTCGGGGCTCGAGAATATTACCAGGGCTTCAGGGTATTTCTGGCACGCAAATCGATGCTAAACGGGAGAGAGAAGAGAGAAAAATAGCAAAGGAGTCGGCTGCCCTCGCATCCTATTTATAGGAGGCTGGAGCCTCGGAGTACGCGGGGCGTACTGCCTCAGAATCGTCATTGCTTACGTATCCGAAGAACTCGAGTGCGAGGCGTGTCATGCTTCGCTGTACGCGGGGCGTACGCTAGTACGCTGGGCGTACTTCGGATGAGTCCGATGACTCCTCTTCGGATAATGCCGGATTTTCCAATTAAATTTAATTATTAATTATTTAATAAACTTCGAAAATTCATATCTTCTTCATACGAACTCCGTTTTCGAGGTTCTTTATATCCACGCGTAGGTGAGACTACGCTCTACAACTTTCGTTTAGACTTCGTCGGCAAATTTTGACTTTATTTTTATTATTTATTTTTAATAGGCCGGGACAGAAAAACTTCGTTATAAATTCATAACTTCTTCGTTTGACGTCCGTTCTCGCCTAACTTTTCATCGCTTCGATACCAACAACGAGACCTTCGATCCTCGTTTAGATTGCTTCGGCTAAAAACCACTCGATCTCAAATCGATTATTTCAGGCTGCATATTGCTAAGTCGAAACTTCAGAAAATCATAACGTCCTCATACGAAGTCAGATTTGGGCGTTCTACATATATTCGGAAACCTCGTTTCAACTACTACAACATTATCCAAAGATATCAAGTTTATTTTACACTTAAATTTTGACGCTTATTTTTATTCTTAATTAATCCAACCACATAATTAAGCAATTAAGCACAAAACACATAATACTCAAATAATACACTTCTATTATTTCAAAACGGGTTACAAAGGTTAACCTAGACTATTATATCAACATTAATGACAGGCCCAGAAACACAGGCGTTACAGGAGAGGAGAGAGGATGGAGGCTGCCCAAAACGTGTTCTAACCCTAGAATAATGCTTCACCACGTTTTTGGGTCATAAGGGTCTTATATATAGTAAGGCTATTAGGTTTATCTAACAAAGAAACCCTAATTTGGATGCTTAAGCCCTAAGCAACCCATGGACTCATTTAATTAAGGCCTTGGACGATTTCCTTATGGGCTTCCCCATTGAATTCGTCCACCTTATAATAAAAGGCAATCCATGGCCCAAATTGCAATTATCTTATAATTACAATTCCAGTCCCTTAAGTTCAATTAATCTCTTTTAGTCACAAAACTAATTACTAATTAATTCTTGACTAATATTAATTAAACAATATGATTTCTCCTTTAATATATTATTCTCATAATATATTAATAAATCATATTTAATCCTTTCTCTCCACAATTCATCCTATCAAGTTGCTTTGGTGAAGGCAACCCAAAAGGACCATGCACCATCGGGTCAAGTACTTACCAAAATAGTTATGGACTTAGACACTAATCCAACAGTCTCCCACTTGGATAAGTCTAACAACTATTCTGCGTATGACTTCAGATCCTGATCTGCAATCATAGCTTTCCAAAGCCGCTGTCAACTCTGATCCTATCAGATACGCGTGTCCTTAGATAAGGGATCATATAGTCCTCCATTCTAGATATCATATGAGATATGATTTCAAATCATTCTCTTTGTACTATATCTCGATTCCCAATTTATGACGACTGACTAATTGAACAAATCAAATTAGCCCTAGCCTGGCCGAGCATTTACGTTTGTCATCACTAAATCATCGAGGGGCCCAAAGATATCGCTTCTATCCTACTTTGAATAAAAGGAATGGATAAACTTTGATACAATGCTTGCTTGCACTCACTCACCGAATCACACACAACAATATGTTTTATAACACCAAGTTACTAGTGCGTTTACGTATTATCAATGTGCAACCGATTCGCAAGATACAACTCACACATCTCGGTTTCAAGAATATAAGATGTTATCGTCTCACCAATCACTCGTGATACAATTCATGGAGTGATCCAAGTGAGTGTGGGTTTAATCCAATGCTCAAATCATATTCATAAGCACTCATGAATGTTGCAGCAAACATTTGCTTATGTCTAATACTCTTTTAGACAATCCACACACCAATTCATGACAGTCTTCATTCATATCTACTTCCAACATATGAACGACTGTGGCCCGTTTGAATAATTCGATTATTCTTAATAAATTCAATTATTCTGGAAGTCAAAACATGCAAATGTGAAACACAAGAATAATACTAATCCCATATGGCCTCAAACCTTTGAGTATAAATAAAACGCCTTTTATTTATCACCATATTGATTACTCATTATTTGTCGTTTTGGGTAATCAACTTCTTACTTGAATTACAACACTTGTCCCATGCTCCTAGCATGCACACAATGTTTACCTATGGTTCTTACTTTGTGAAATAGATCATATTGAACACATTTCCAATCATTCTCATTTCACAACTCCAAATCCTTTTTCATAAGTGTGAGAATATCAAATTCTTGTTACTTATAAAATATGCTAGATTCTAACATTCTATGCAACTATCCTTTCGTAATGTCACTGCACCAAAGTCACAGAGACTATTGCCAATGATATTACAAAGTCCTCTATCGGAGATTGTTACAAGACAATTCCTTAGATATGATGTCTCTCACTCAAAGTACATTCCTTTGAACATCCTTTTGCATAAAGGTTTCTAATATAGACATAGTTATTTCAATATTCAATTCCCCATATGGACACGTTTCCATATTTTCCATATGACAACTCATTCTTAATAGAATCTTTTCTATTCATGATAATGTCGATATTGTCCATCCAATATGGAAACATTTCCATATTTTCCAATACTCTACTTCCAACTACTCACAAGCGACCAATCCTCATCAAACTTTGGATTGTCCTTTGATAGTTGTTTAATTATTTTAGTCAAAACCGATTATGGTCCTTTTCCCTCTAAATGCGCTAGACATTTGGAAAATTTTAGAATGGTCAAACATTAAAACATTTGCAATCGATCCTATACCCGAAGCGTATGGGACACGAAGCATAATGTTTTATTTACTATGTTCTCAAAATTCGAATTGTGAAGAGGAACGCCGTAATCATAATCGAAATTTTAAGAACACACTATGTACTCTTGACTAAATTTATTAACATTTCTTAACCTAATCCTTTAGATTTGAAATGAAGCATAATATTCTCTCCTTTAATTATAGCAAAACAACTTTACAACCCTTACAACTTTGCAAGGTATAACTCTTGTTTTCTATAATTAATATTGCCAACTTGCAATATGTGCCTTAATAATCATACAATCATAACATATATGCTCCCACTATCATGATGATTATTATAAAACATAACACTTATGCTCCCACTAGCTTCGACATGTATTCATAAACATCTTAACTTTCTGAAAAACAATACCTATTGAATTTCTTAAATCCATGTTTCTAATACTTAATGCTTTGATAATCTTTTATCAAGGCTTCTTGAACTTATACACCTTTGCCTTAGATAGTTCATATGTGTGTCTAAACAATTAAGACTAATTGCCAAACTTCACAATTCAAATTATGGAAAGGGATATCGTAACCATAATCGAATTCGAGAATGCAATTTTACAATCACTATCTTCTTAAAATCTTTCTTAGTGAAAGTATTTCCTCACAATCATTTTCATGAAGGAGGAAATCTTCTGACACTTAGATTTAAACGGTGTATGTGTTCCTATCCATGTGAATTTGTCAAAACCAAAGTTTACAACAAATTCAAACTCATATGGACCGAACTTTCTTAATCTTGATTTCTTGCCTTATGGTAGCACAGCTGCCCACCATGTCTTCCAAGTAGTTAAGCAGCTCACCCTTTCCTATCAATGTACCTTCCATTGATTAAGGTGCTTTTCCTTTTATGCGTTCAAAATGAGAACTCATAGAACTCTCATGCATAATTAACTCGATTGGATTGGCACAGAACCAAAATAATGTCATCACAATAGGTTGTAAACCTCAACTCGTGTGCTAGTGATGATCGATGAGGTTTATTTGATTTGTTCTTGAAACCTTTCAAGACCATTAAGACTCCCACTGACTCCTTGACATATAAGATTCTCTTGTCAATAACCATTTCTTGACAAACAAATATTCAAGAGTTAGTGTAGCTTTTATCAAAACACTTCATAAATTGGTCCTAGTTGGTCTTTGTCTTATCCAAGACATCACAACTTTCCACATTTGATGAATGTTATAAAACTTCTTAATACTTATCCACTCAATGTCACAATCTTACCTTTAAGATTTGTTTTGGAACGAAGTATGATTGACTTCTTGATTTAACCATTTCTTCAATCCTTGATTCCTCTTCTTAAACATACAATTGTACTAAGACTCACTTAGAGGATCAATTGAGATATGGTTCTCAATCATTAAGTCCTACCATAAAGCATAAAATGTACTCTCCCTTCTTCTTAGAATGGAGAAACTTTTATCTTTCTGCCTACTTGATTCTTCTTATTCGTTTTGCTATTGATTTAAACTTTTTCAATCAATTCATAATTACACTTAATCTTGTAAGTATAATCATATTTACTAAACCTTTAGTAAATGATGACGAATATCATTGTTACTCTTATGGTGGACTTGATTAACACGCAACTTTGTGTGCTCGATCTCCTAGTCCTTCACTTGACACTTTGTCAATGAATTAGTCTAATTTCCAAATATGAAATTTCTCATTCATCATGCAACCAAGTTGCGTGATTCCAAATTTCTGTCCAATTGAAACTTGGGCGATGAGAAACTCTCCCTATTTGGTAAATTCTCGAATTTCCATAAATAACATAATAAGAACCAAATTCATTATTGCTAATAATATAAACATTTTAACATCAATTTTTCATACACGCCATTGCAAGGATAATATAAAAATCAAAATTTATTTTATGCGGAAAAATTTGTCCTTACAATGCAACTCATTGAAAAACTTATGCTAATACATCTTTCTTAGCAATCTAATTCTAACTCTAAGTAGTAGCTTAAGAATCTAATCTTCGAGAAATGCGATCGAAATCCATTCCTTCACGGTTAGATTCTACTCACTTCTTCCTTTAAGCTCCCTTTCTTTTCTTCGATTCTACAAAACATCAATTCTAATCTTATCACATTATGTATTAAGAATCTAGAATAGAAGCTTAAAAGAGTTAGTTAGTGGATTTTACCTATATTAGAGACATACGTTTCGACTCTCCCATCTTTTAGATCTCTTAGGTAAATGGGGCAGCTTCATCTCCAATGCCCTTTCTCTTGGCAATAAAAGCAAATTGACTCTTTTGGAACAGCACATGGAACTACTTCTGACATCGAGTTTCTCTTATGATCAAACTTTTCGATCATTGCATGTCTTTCGTTGCCATTGTCTATATCCATAGAGGTCTTAAAGGCAGATTCACCAATCAACTTTGCTTTTCCATTGCGCCAAACCAATGTTGATTCAGCAGCAATAAGCATATAGGTGATATCTATAAGGGTCACGTCGCGGTTCATCATATAGTACTCTCTTACGAACTCACTATATGAGTTAGGAAGTGACTGAAGAACCCAATCAACAGCCATCTCCTCACAGACAACGGATCCCAACATTCTTAACCTATCAATGTGTGACTTCATCCCTAGGATGTGTGCACACACCGGCTTTCCTTCTTCATGTTTACTTGCCAAAAGGGCTTGAGTGATCTTGAACTTTTCAAGCCTTCGAACTTGTGGGTTAGGGAGAATAATTGGAGGAGGATGAGGAAGTGAAGTATGATCTCTTGTTCCTTGATCGAATCGTGGAATATCATCTTCATGTGGAATGCTTGTTCTTCGGGATTTAAGAAGACCATAGTTGTCAAACTTTGACATCTACAATACGGGAGAAAACGAATTCAAGTTAGTTGATTGATTGAGTCCTTAGTAAGTCACCCAAATGAGATACTAAGACTAGGACCCAACACAATATTCTACAACTCGGGAGAGGGATTCCGTAACCCTAATTGCAGAATACTTGAAGGTAAGTGAATGATGATTCACTAATTTCCACCACGAAAAACGAAAAGAAATTTTAAGTTTTAAATCTATGAAAACTCCTAGATCCTTTGAGATACATTAAACTTTCAATGGCAGTTTAAATCTCGATATGCCCCTCTTGTTTGTGACTGGGATGCCGAGGATCACAAAGCGGGTGTGAATAACCATACAAACTACATGGTGCCCTCACATGTTACAGTCACCTATTCGATGTGCCGGTAAGCCACACACGCTCCACCGAACTATGACAAACATTGAGTCACCCTTTTCTACCTTTGCTTAGAACCATTTAGTGTGCCAGTAAACCACACACGCTCCACTAACGTCTTTGCAAGGGCACAAAGTGTAATTTCATGGAATTGCATCAATTCACTTTTGCCTAAGTAACTAAGATTGGGAATTTTTAAAACATTTAGTTACTTTTGTACTTTATTATACTTATAATGAAAGGTTTCGTCCTATCCTACCCGTTCGGCTAACGACCCTCCACTAGTCAAGAGTGCGGTGGGTAAGAGTGGATACCCATTCAATCGCCATTTTATAGGCAATTTCCTTAAACACCCCTTATAGACCAGCTTCGTGAATGAGGCCTACTAACGGTAAGACTGACTTTTACTCATACGTATATATAATGTTAGACTTTTAATGTTATATATATAGTATAGGGTGTATTTTACACTTTTAAAATACTAGGTGGTCTAATTTAACAATTATACTTTTAATTCAATTAAATTGTAAACCTAAACTTTTATGGATTTATTAAACCTCTTTTAATTATATACCTTAATTAATTAATAAAACCATAAGGGTGTGATTTGAACTTTTTCAACACTATACTAGAGTTTTAGAATTTAACATTCCTAATTAAACTTTTAATCAACTTTTAAATTCCAAAACTTGAGGGCAAGTTTTGAAACATTTCAACACATTAGGGTTTAGAATTTAAATATACATCAAAATTAAACTATTAATCAAAATTTAAATTCCAAAACTTGAGGGCAAGTTTTGAAACCTTTTTCAAAATATTAGTGTTTCAACTATTTAAATTTCAAAAAAACAAAACCTTTGGGTTCAAATTTAAACTATAAAACCTAAAGGGGAGAATATGAAACTTTTCAAAGCACAAGGATCAAATAACAAATAATCTAAATTAACATTTAATTACATAATTATCCATATTTGATTTATTTAATGATTTCTTGCAAAGCAATTTACCAATTAAGTCAAAATAATTAATTAATTATCACATAAGGAAACAATTATCTTATTAATTGATAAATATCTTCAATTAGATCAAGAATATAGTCAAATATCTCATAAAATCGGATTAATATTGATCTAATATGATAAGGTAACTATCCATAATCAAAAACAGCAAGAAATCCCGGATATACCTCTGTCTGACGAGTTGACTCGTCGAGTCAGGCTTGGACTCGGCGAGTTCAACTATGGACTCGGCGAGTCTAGCCTCCAGAACATCAAAAATCGAATTTTTTGAACATGTAATGTATCAATAAAATTGAAACCAGTCTAGGCTCTGATACCACTGATGGGTTTTAGACATAAGAACATCCAATGTGCTCATACAAACCCTAATGCTTGGATCTAGGTTTCTCTATTGTACATGCAAGTTATCCAAGACTATAAACCCTAATTCTAGCATACAAGTAATCATATTAACATGAGAATAGGTTTAAGATGTTACCTTGATTGTTATGTAGCAATAACAATCTCAAATCTCCTTGTATTGACTTTAGAAAGCTCAGAGTCACAATTGTCACTCCTCTAATGGTTCACAAACACCATAAGCAAGAGGATGAAGAGGAGAGAGGATGGAGGCTGCCCAAAACGTGTTCTAACCCTAGAATAATGCTTCACCACGTTTTTGGGTCATAAGGGTCTTATATATAGTAAGGCTATTAGGGTTATCTAACAAGGAAACCCTAATTTGGATGCTTAAGCCCTAAGCAACCCATGGACTCATTTAATTAAGGCCTTGGACGATTTCCTTATGGGCTTCCCCATAGAATTCGTCCACCTTATAATAAAAGGCAATCCATGGCCCAAATTGCAATTATCTTATAATTACAATTCCAGTCCCTTAAGTTCAATTAATCTCTTTTAGTCACAAAACTAATTACTAATTAATTATTGACTAATATTAATTAAACAATATGATTTCTCCTTTAATATATTATTCGCATAATATATTAATAAATCATATTTAATCCTTTCTCTCCACAATTCATCCTATCAAGTTGCTTTGGTGAAGGCAACCCAAAAGGACCATGCACCATCGGGTCAAGTACTTACCAAAATAGTTATGGACTTAGACACTAATCCAACAGATACTCGGTCAGGAGTAGAGCTATAGCTCTCCAGTGAAGTCAGCGTTCAGGGGCTCTATCATTGTTCAGGCGCGGTCGGTAAATGTTTATGGATGAAATCTGGAGTTCAAGGCACTACCGCTGCTAAGACAGAACTGGTGATAGGAAGAGGGTGGTGTCAGTCGCGAGTGTTAGAAGAATAAGTGGTTGGTCATCGCATGTTCAGAGTAATTGTATTTTCGCATGGGCTGTGTTCGGTTAGAGTTTAGTGGTACTGCAAGATTGGAAATGAGAACGAGGATTCGTCAGCCAGAGTGAAGATTGAGACCTTCAATTGACAACATGTTTGATGGATCGTGGTGTCAGACTGGATCAGATGTCAAGAGTACTCATCGAGATTTCCGAGTATGTGAGATCTCTAGGTTTAATTGGTGATTAAACGCTAGCATTGGCAGGAACAGGTTGTCATCAGTGGGATATTAGGAAGCGAGTAGGATTGGAAATCCTTCAATTATTGCGTGCAGTGAAGACTTAATCGAATCTAAGTGGGGGAGAGACTTTTATAAAGTTCTCCAAATGTGAGTTCTGGTTGCGCGGGGTGCAATCTCTTGGTCACCTTGTCAACCAGAAGGGTATTCTAGTTGATCCGGCCAAGATAGAGGTCGTGATGCAGCGGGAGATTCCTAGGTCTCCATCTGAGATTCGGATTTTCTTAGGTCTAGCAGGTTACTACCGGATAATTACATGGGACTTCTCCGAGATTGCGGTTCCTTTGACCCGACTGACCAAGAAGTCGGTGACCTTTCGTTGGGGGCCTGAGCAGCAGGCAGCCTTCGAAACTCTCAGACAACGGTTATGCGAGGCACCGATTCTCACCCTACAAGAGGGTGTAGATGATTTCATGGTTTATTGTGACGCTTTGATCACGGGCATGGGTACGGTACTGATACAGTGGGGTCACATGATAGCAGGTCTCGGGAACCAGATTTGAGTTCCGGTTAGGACTCAAGTTCAGTTGTGTGTTAGGTCGAGTGTGTGTTCGACCCAGTTGGGAAGTGTTATAAGACTATGGGGGTAGCCGTAGCATTCACTAGCAGTCAGATAGTTTCGGAAGTGTTGTAAGACTACAGGGGTAGCCGTAGCATTCACTAGCAGTCAGATAGTTTCGGAAGTGTTGTAAGACTACAGGGGTAGCCGTAGCATTCACTAGTAGTCAGATGGTATGGAAAGTGTTGTAAGACTGCGGGGGTAACCGTAGCATTCACTAGCGGTCAGATAATGATAGAGTGTTGTGAGACTACGGGTGTAGCCGCAGCATTCACTAGGTTAGTAGATAGTGTGAGCGCGTTGTTAGGACGCAGAAGGAACAGTAGTACCCACCAGTTTGGTTGTAGCAGTAAGGATAAGGAAATCCACGGATTGGATTTCGGAATTTCCTAGATGGATTAGATCTGGTTGAGCCAGTGATAGGACTGTAGGAGCGCCACTACAGTTATGAGATCAGAGAAGCAACGGACTGCTTCAGGACATGTGAGATAAGGCTACCATTGGTCAAGTAGCAATCACTTTCAGCCTTGGATTTGAAGATGACAGGATTCGACGTATGGACCCGATCGGTTATATCGGAAAGTAGTAGAGTCACAGTGTCATGATAACTAGTGGCAACTAGTTCCAGAGAAGGATTTCGTTCAGAAGTCGTGTGAGGCGACTAGGTAGTGAGTCCTTTGGCTCCGCAGCTGGGTGTAAACCCGGTATTTCGGAGGATTGGCAAGCGAATTGAGACCCAGGAGGTCTCGATAGCTTTTGGTAAGCGGCTATGTAGCAGCGTATACTGCTTCAAGCAGTTTAGTGTTCGGACAGTTTCAACACTTGGTCATGATAGTATGTATGTTTTAGTTGCATATGTGTATGGAATAGCTAGTTCATTGAGGAGTGACAAGTCACCCACAGCGAGATTAGCTGAGCCTTTACCAAGTGTGAGTGATATGCAAGGATATTTGGGTCTGTGGCCCTATGTTATAGTGGGAACCTCGAACTATCAGAAGTTGGGTGAACAGTTGAGGGATAAACAGACTGGATTCAATGATAATGATTCGGTAAGAATCGTCTGTCAGGGATTCAGATCATCTCGAGACAGCAGATTCCAGACGGAGTAGATGTGATCCTGTTGCGAGGAATTCGTTTATATGAGGATATTAGGGTTTTGCGAAGATTGGTCACAGCTACCCTGGGAAGGCTAGGGGGTGCCCTGAATGGTGACCATGATACTAGAGTGGCTTGGTATGTAAGGATTGGTAAGGAATGATTTCGAGGACGAAATCTAATTTAAGTGGGGGAGAGTTGTAAAGCCCCGTTTATTTATCAAATTAATAAATAAAATAATGAGCGAATAGTAGCCCTAAAATAAATAATTATATATCAATGGATGGTCTCGAGGGGCTAATTGTCATAAATTTAGAAGTGGAGGGCTAAAGGGTAAATTCTGGACCTTAATTGGAAAGAATTTGTCAAGCAAGGGGAGGTTTTGTTAATTATGGATTAGCTTTGTAAAGATTTTAGGAGATAGGGGCTATTTTGTAAATCTCGGATCTGGTTTGTAAAGTATTTAGTTAGCAGGGGTTGAAAGGGGAAATATGGGATTTAATTTAAAGAGAATTTATGGGGAGGGACCAATTCTGCCATTATGGCAATATGTTATGGTGTCGAGTATATAACCCATAAGAGAACCCTAACCCTACCGATACTTCTTCCAGCCGCAAACCCCGTCCCTCCCTTATGCCTCCTCATCGGCGCCGTCATCACCCTATTTCCCGATCAGAGAAAGGCCGCTAGCAACCACAGGACTACTTCCGGTCGTAGAACGCAGCGATGCCACCATAATGTGTCGCTACCGTCGTTCCTCCGTGTCTCCTTCTTCTTCTTCTGCCTTCTACCGCCGTCTTTTGAAGCTTCACGAAGGTCGACGGAGCTACTCCAACCTCATTTCGCTGTGAGCCTATGCCTATCTCCGAGACCGCCGTATGCCGCCGAGAAGGATGAGTGTGTTCGACGTTTTGCCATCGGGTGTGTGTTTTTATTGTTGAGGCTATAAACCACCAATCATCGTGGTCGTTTGGATGATTGGGCAAGGGACCAAGAAACCCTAATGGGCCCAATAATGCTTAATGGACCCAAAAGCCCAAACATGTGACTAATGGGTGTAATAAACCCTAATTGGCCTAAGGAAAACCCTAATGGGCTTAATGATATTTTAGTGGGCTTAATATTTTAGTTGGTGCTGCTGAAGAGGCCAAGGGCGCTGAAGTCGATGTCGTGGATTTGTGATGCCACTCTCGGATGCGTTTCCTCCGTCCCTTCCGCCTAGCAGTCGACCCTCCTATCGCCGTCGTCTTCTGCCGCTGCTGTTACTGTGTTCGTGTTGCCAAGTGGGTGGTGTGTGTGTTCTACTTTCGAAGGGTGTTCTGTTTAGCCGGAAATCGCAGGGAAGAAACTGCCACCACTGTGAGGTGGTGGCTGCCACCTTCTACCACCACCGGCCACCATGGGGTGGTTGTCTGTGTGTGTTATTTTAGTGTAGTAGGTGTGTGTGTGTGTGTGTGTTTATTTTCTAGTATTTTCATTGTAAATTGTAAAATGGAATAATGAAAGGAAATTCCACCACCTTAGGGTGGTGGCAGCCGCCACCGGCCGCCGTGTCGGGTGGTGGTGTGCTTTGATGGTGTTTGGACTCGTTTGGATGATTGGGCAAGGGACCAAGAAACCCTAATGGGTCCAATAATGCTTAATGGACCCAAAAGCCCAAACATATGACTAATGGGTGTAACAAACCCTAATTGGCCTAAGGAAAACCCTAATGGGCTTAATGATATTTTAGTGGGCTTAATAGGCCCAATAAAGCCCTAATTGATCTAAGAGCCCAACAATTAATTAATGGACTAGTATTGGGTTGGAAACCTTATTTAGGATTTGGAAAACCCTAATGCCATGAAACCTTAATTTGGGATAATCAGGACACACAGGAAATTATTTAATAACTTGAGATATTAAATAATAATCATTGGTAAAGATTAATCTAAGCGATATTGGACTTAATGGATTAAGTCCTTAATGGATTAAATCCTTAATGGGTTAAGTAGGAAACTTAACCCTAATCATCATTTTATGTGAAACCCTAGTTTCACTTGGATTAAAATGGGCCATCCAAGATCAAGCAAATAGACTAGTATAATGAATGGGCTTTGTGGTAAGGCCCATATGAGGAGTTGGGCCCCATTTGGAAAATTGGGCCATATATGGGCCATAGTTTGGCCCTTTATGATTATGTGATATTGGGCCATTAGAATGTTAAATGTTGGACTGGGCTAAATGGTTGGGCCTTATGGTAAGACCTTGTAAGGGTTTGGGCCTAATTTAGAAAATTGGGCCATATGTTGGGCTTTGTTTCCTAGTTGGCTTTGGGCTTATGGATTGGGACTTGTTGGGCTTAAATAAGCCAATCCTGGGTAATGTAGTAATTATCCAAGTATGTATTATGGTTATGTGTTGGGACCCAATTATTAATTAGGTGTTATTTTGGTGTTGACAGTTCGGGAATCTGTCAACCACTAGCTGGGGTTCAGCCTGCGGGACTTCAGCAGTGTGGGATTGTGTCTACGGGACTTCAGCAGTGTGAGGTGAGTTACCTTCCAGTAGCGGTGGGTCTACGGCCATAATGCCGGCCCACCAGTAGGAGTTGTTAGATGATTGTCTCTGTGATAATTGTCTATGTTTGCTACTACCTGTTATGTTTATGTGCTAGCATGATGTGATGTTATGTGATAGTGGTAGTAGGGGGTAAAATAGTCCCCGGTTACCGGTCGATAGGGCCGAAGGGGTAGATTAGTACCCAACTATGCTTGACAGATTATGATATATGTGATATGATATTATGTGGTAGTAGTAGGGGTGAAATAGTCCCCACTTACCGGTCGACAGGACCGAAGGGGTAGGCCAGCACCCAGATATGCTAGGAGGTATATGACTTATGTGTTTATGCTATGCTTTTATGTGGTAGTGTTAGGGGGTGAAATAGTCCCCGGTTACCAGTTGAAAGATACCGAAGGGGAGGCCAACACCCAGATATGCTAGGCAGTACCCGGTCGAGCGGACCGAAGGGGAGACCAGCACCCAGATATGCTAGTCAGTATCCGGTCGAGAGGACCGAGGGGGGGCAAGCTCCCAGCTATACTGGTCAGTATCCGGTTGAGAGGACCGAAGGGGGGCAAGCTCCCAGCTATACTGGTCAGTATCTGGTGGAAACAAGTACATTCCGGTTATAGTGGACGATTTCTCTGGGTTCTCATGGGTGTTTTTCTTGAAGCAAAAATCTGAGGCTACTCCAAAGCTCAAGCTCTTCATAAAGCAGGTAGAAATTCAACTGAGAAAAGTTGTTCGTAACGTAAGAAGTGACAGCGGCTTGGAATTTAAGAACAAAGACTTTGAAGATTTTCTTGTTGAGAAGGGAACGAATCATAATTTCTCAGCCCCATATACTCCACAGCAGAATGGAATCGTTGAAAGGCGAAACTGATCTCTGTGTGAAGCAGCTCAAACGATGTTATGCTTCGCATCCTTGCCTTTATATTTTTAGGCTGATGCAATTGCTTCTGCTTGTTATACTCAAAACATATCATATCTAAACAAGCAATTCTCTATCAGTCCTTACGAGATCTTGAACAATCGCAAACCGAATGTGAAATTCTTCCATGTGTTCGGTTCAAGATGCTTCGTCTTCAACTCTAAAGAGAATCGGAAACAAGTTTGATGCTAAGGCTGATGAAGGAATATTCTTAGGTTACTCTCTGAATTCTAAGGCATATAGAGTTCTAAACAAGTGCTCTAAGAAGATTGAAGAAACATATTATGTTACTTTTGACGATAGCTATGTTAAGAAGATGAAGACAACTGAAGGTGCAATGCAGGAAATCTTTCCAAAGACCAGTAAAGTTACAGTTTCTATCTCAAATCTTTTCGAGCAATATATGTTTCTTTTCGATGAGCCTCAAACAAAAATTGATTCTGAATCAAAGGCGAAAGACAACAAGGTTGATAGTCTAAAGCAAATCATCGACGATGCTGCTCAAAATATGTCTGATGATCATCCTAAAGCAACCGAAAGGCCAGACATAAGCGAACCTTCCAATGACTGTCCTTCTGTCCAGGGGAGGGTCCGTCTCCATAACACAATCAAGGTTCTTCATTCCAGGGGGAGAATTCAATTTCACAATCATCAAGTTCTACTGAAAGTCCAAACGAAGGAGAAAATTCTAATCCAGATACTGAACAGGTATCATCATTCGAGGGGGAGAACACCAATGTCAATGTTGATGACATACTATCAGAGTTGGAAGAAGAAATCAATGCAGAATTGGATCCCTATTGTGATCCAAATTACCCACCTATTATTAAATGGACCAAAGATCATCCACAAAATCAAATCATTGGGGAATCTTCAGAAAAGGTGTTAACTCGATCTCAGATCAAAGCGAAACAAGTTGTACTCTTTTCTCAAGTAGAGTTTTGCATGTTCAACTCCTTTGTTTCCAAAGTTGAACCGAAGACTGTTAACTCATCACTTGATCATTCTGACTGGGTTCAAGCCATGCAAGATGAGTTGAATGAGTTTGAAAGAAACAAAGTATGGCGCCTAATTCCAACTCCAAAGGACGCATCGGTTGTCGGTCTCAAATGGGTATTCAGAAATAAGATGGATAAGGAGGGGAACGTGATTCGTAACAAAGCTCGGTTGGTTGTGAAAGGCTACTGTCAGGAAGAAGGTATCGATTATGAAGAGACTTTTGCTCCTGTTGCAAGATTAGAGTATGTTCGTATCTTTCTCGCCTATGTTACACACAAAAATTTTGAAGTCTATCAGATGGACATCAAGTGTGCCTTTCTCAACGGAGAACTTGAAGAAAATGTGTACGTTGAGCAACCACCAGGCTTCGTGAATGAGAAGTATCCAGATCACTATTACATACTTGACAAAGAAGTATATGGTTTAAAACAGGCTCCCAGAGCATGGTATGAAACTCTAAATCAATTCTTAAAAATGTCTAAATTCAAACAAGGTTCAGTTGACCCAAGCTTCTTTCGTAAGAGAGAGGGTAACCACCTTATGATAGTCCAAATTTATGTTGATGACATCATCTTCGGCTCCACGAATCCCAACTTAACAGCTAAATTCAGGAAGTTGATGGAAACTAAATTTTAGATGAGCTTAATGGGTCCAATTAACTTTTTCCTTGGCTTAAACATTAGATAGGGACCCGAAGGCATTTTTATCAATAAGGAGGCATACACCAAGACACTGCTTGCTAAGTTTGGTATGATGGGAGACTCCAAAGTTAAAGTTCCAATGGCTTTTGGGACAAAGCTTACACCCTCGTTGGAGAAGCCAGTCGCTGACATGATGCTTTATCGTCAAATGATTGGGTCTATAATGTATCTCACAGCTAGTAGACCTGACATCATGTTTTCAGTCTGTTATTGTGCCAGATTCCAAGCTAACCCACGTGAACCTCATATGCAAGCTATGAAGAACATCTTTCGCTATCTAAAGCGAACCTCCTCTCTCGGTCTGTGGTATCTAGCCAACTCAGGATTCTTTGTCCAAGCGTTCTCAGATGCTGACTTAGGTGGTTGTGGATTGGATCGTAAGAGTACCACTGGAGGATGTCAATTTCTCGATGGTAAATTGGTTAGCTGGCAGTCAAAGAAACAAACCTGTGTTTCTCTATCCACTGCAGAAGCTTAATACATCGCTGCTGCATCATGCACATCACAAGTTATATGGATACAAAGTCAGCTTAGAGATTACGGGCTGAACATGAAGAAAATCCCACTATATTGCAACTCTGAAAGTGCAATTAGGATTTGTCACAGCCCAGTGCAACACTCGAAGACTAAACATATAACACTGAGGTATCACTTCATCAAAGATCACATGGAAGATGGCAACGTCTAAATTCACTTCGTAAGGACGACTGATCAACTGGCAGATATATTCACTAAGGCTTTACCTGAAGCAAGCTTCAACAAGATTTTGCAAGGCCTGGGAATGATGGAAGCAGAATCAGTACCAAAATCGCCTTCGCTTCAATAAAGGTAAGAAGCGAAATAGAGCGAACTGAAATGAACCGCATGTTCGGTCTATTTCGGGTGAAGCTCGACCAAGAACCAAAATGAACCGAACGTGCGGTTTATTTCAGGTCCGGTCCTTCTGAACTTGTTCGCTTCTTTTTATTATCAAGGCATTTTGATTGTATTCCTTTGTACACTCTTTTAAATACTTCTTTTTAAACTTTATTTTCATAAAATCCAAAAATATTTGTCTTTTCCGTTTAATTTTAACAGTTCTCACAAAACACAAAAACATTTCTTCTTTTGCTTTTAATATAATGCTTTCTTTTGTATAAGTGTGACTCTCGTTGATGAAGCTCCAGACGGTATAATTACTCTTTTATACACTTTCTATGTGTCCCTAGAAGCATGCTGATGCATGTTGACCAAAGCCTCAACAGATTTTGAGTGAAGCCTTAATACCATGATACATACAAATCATGTTTTCCCAATCTAGGCTGTTACATTCACTCTAATCATGAGCTACCTTACTCTTCTCATATTAAGCTTAGAGTTTTCTGCTTGGTCCTTCTTTTATAGCAGAGGTACATTCGTTTCTCATACCACCTATATCAATTTTCTTCATTTCACTTCATCTCACCAACGTAACCCTTGAGACTCTCAACATTTACCACTGAGGTTTATGGTTACACAAAAATCTATGTTAATGATCTTAGTTTCGTGTCACTACGTACTTAGTGAAACCCACAATTCAACACCTTTAATGAATTGACGATACAACATCACTATATTACAGTTTTTATATGAAATCGCTTTTTATTTTGCGTGATTCCTCTGAAAATTTCTATTACCAAGATTTTTTCTTCACCAAGGATCCAGTTAAATTTTTTCTAGATTTCTTATTTGCCCACAACTCAATAAATATCTTCCCTACCAACTTGTTCAACAAATCACATTGGTGTCACAAGTACTTTGTTCAGCTTCGGTCTTATATTAAGTATCAATATCATGAATTGAAGCGAAAGCCACCCTTTATATCCTTAACTAAAAAGATGCCTTTCAATACTTCTTAACAAGTACTTGATCGTTATTTAATGGGAAGCCAACCAAGCACTTTAAAGTCTCTCTTGACTTTGAAGGAAGAGATTCGTGCCCAGAATCAGTTGTTTTATGTCTTTTTAAGACATCACAAATTATCACAAAAAGTTTGCTTTATTTCTTTATCTTTTACACTCTATGCATGAAAATTTTTGATTTTCCAAAATCTGGTTCTATTAATGGTGCCCTAATTGTTCCAGCTTCGTTTCTTCAAGTATTACAATGCTCGATAAAGTTAAAAGTCAATGACGGTTCATGTGAAATATGGGGGTAACGATTCGGATAATGTAACGCCCGTAGATCAGGGCTAGTCAATTTAGAGACGATAAACGTCAAAAATGAGTTTCTGATGGAAGATTATTTAGAATGAATAATCTTAACTAAGTTGTTATAGTATATGTTACAAGGATTCCGTACATATAAAGAACGCCGAAATCCGAGTTATAACGAAGAAGTTATGACATGTCGAAGTTTCGCGATAGAACCGGCACGATGCTGAATGACGTAAAAAGTGAATTTATGTTAGAGCGATATTTAGCCTTAGTGATCTAAACGAAAGTTGTAGAGTTCGTTAAACCATGAGCGTGCATAAAAAGAACGTCCAAATCTGACTTCGTATGAGGAAGTTATGATTTTTCTAAGTTTCAACTTAGCAGTATGCAGCCCGAATACTCGATTTGAGATCGAGCAGTTTTTAGCCGAAACAATCTAAACGAGAATCGAAGATCTCGTCAATTATAGTGAAACGATAAAAAGATAGGCGAAAACAGACGTCGGATGAAGAAGTTATGAATTTATGTCCTGGCCTACTAAAAATAAATAATAAAAATAAATTCAAAACTAGCCGACGGAGTCTAAATGAAAGTTGTAGAGTATGGTCTGGCCTATGCGTGGATATAAAGAATGTCCCAAATGGAGCTCGTATGCGAAAGTTACGCAATTTAGAAGTTTTACGAGTCAAATTACGCCGAGCGTAATTTGAGTACACCCATCGTACTCAGAGGAGTGCAAGTTGTCTGACCCATACTCAAGTGCCACCAAATGACGCATGCAGTGACGTCGAAGTATGCCCAGCATAACCAAATTACGCACAGCGTACTTGGAAATTACGCCCAGCGTAATCCCAGACCCAACAGCCTATAAATAGAACCCGAGATCAGCCATTTCCCTTGCTAATTTTCTTCCTTTCTCTCATAGTTTTGCATCGTTTTGCGTGCCAATTCTATCCCAAAGCCCCGATATCATTCTCGAGCCCCGAAGCTAGTCTGAAGTCCTGAGGATCCCGAGGAGTGTTATTCCCGAGCCGAAACCATGCCCGCGAGGAGCCCGGTTTTTGTGAATATCTTCTAGATCTACCGAAGAATACTACTTCTACAAGTCGTAGTGCTGCTTGATCAACTTCTAATCAGGTGAGTGTATAGTCACTTTCATCTTACACATAGATATGAAGTATTTGCTATGAAATACATGCTATGTGTTTATACATTGTTTGTTTACTTGAGATGGATGCTGAATGAATGTTTTATACGAGTTTTTAAATAAGATGTATATGTAATTTATATCTACAAATATGTTGGGTAGAACATGGGTAGATAAAATAGTTGGTGTGTGATAAAAAAAATGTGATGAGAGATAGGTGAGGATATAATGGTGATGATATATAGGTGATGAATTACGAGTCTAGGCGATGTTGTGGCTACGTATTCATGCAATGATAGTCTATCCCTTATTATGAATTACGAGTCCAGGCGATGTTGTGGCTACGTATTCATGCGATGATAGACTAACCCTTATTATGATTTACAAGTCCAGGAGATGTTGTGGCTACGTAATCATGCGATGATACCCTAACCCTTGCTAGACACATATTGAGGGACTAATCCCCGAATTAGTATTGTGTATGTGATGTAAGTGATTATCCTTAGGAAAAGTTCTTAGGAACAAACATATAAGGAAATACGATTAAGGAGATGAGAAGTAAATATGATATAGGAGATGACCCTTGAGATAATATCTTTAGGGAAGACTAAAAGAAGATAATGGGGATGGGTAATTTGGTTGATTGTTTGATGATTAAATATAATAATTATATTATTGTGGGTTGAAAACCGTATATGCTCACCAGGCTCCCAAGCCTGACCCACTCAGTTTTCTTTGCATTACAGGTAATGGCACAAGAGTATAAGTTGGTGGACTTGACGAGAGATTTTGGATTATAGGCCAGTAGTTATGAATAACTATTGTAAGGTCTATTTTGTTCTGTTTATGCTTTTGGTATGTATTGAACATGACATCCCGAGATTTTGTTATATAATGAAAATACATTTCCTTAAAGAAACGCTTTGATAATTTTTATCATATTTTGTTTTGGGAACAAATTCCGCAACTGTTTTCTTTAAAAGATTACTCTGATTTTATAAAACAAAGCATAAACAAATCGGTCTTTTTTGGCCGTGAAACTGGGGATGTCACAGATAAAGTTAAGGCTGACTCAGCAGTTATCCAATCGTTTTAACGATTAGAAAAAGTGATTTTTATAGAATGACGTGTAAAAAGGAAATGTCCTTTCTCTTTCCTGCGTCATCATCGGGTATGACAATTGTTCATCTGTCAAATCAGGCGCAGTTTTCGAATTAATCCAAGATATCAGCCGGATTTTTCTCTCTCCTGCTTATACGTATAAAAGGTTTTGGCACGCTGATCTTTACCCTTTTATCACTTACACAAATCTCTCAAAGAACAAAGACGATTCATCTCACCGTTCATCTTCCTCTCCAAGCTTCAACAATGGCAGACTCCTCTTCAATTCACGACACATCTGTTCACTCCACCCTTCTCACAATCAAACCTCAACAAAACCTGATCATTGATCTTACTCCCTTCATCTATGAACCCTACATGTTGTATGTCGTTGAATGTCTCAAGTACTCGCCTCTGGTCGATGCTCTGTCCAAGGTCGAAGTTGTTCCCATGTCCTGCCTCTCACTCACCTATTCAACTGCTTACTATGACAAGGTCGCTGAGCGGATTCACATTGAAATTCACAATGAGAAGACCTCCATCTCCAAGAACCGCTTCTATGCCCTAATTGGTCTCTCTCAAGAACCAATTTTGGTAAACCCTGAATCGATCACTACAGGTCAATTGTTCTCCATGTTCTATCAAATGGGTTACACTAAAACCCTCGCCACCATTACCAAGTTCAAGAAGTCCTGCCTTCCTCCTCAATGGAATGGTCTTTTTACTCTCCTGTTCAAAGGACTCTCTGAGCGAAGCGCTGGCTCAGATGGAGCAAGCAAGTCATTTATGACTGTGCTTTATGGGCTATATCACGGGATCAATTTAGATTATGGAACCATCATATGGAAACAACTAGTTCAAAGCTTG
>NC_056631.2:43661019-43683519 GCF_002870075.4 Lactuca sativa | reverse complement strand
TCTTATAAAATGTTTAATCTATTTATTAGTTGATATTTGTATTACAACCATTTTTATAATAAAAACAACAAACACAAAAACACAACAAACACAATGGTCATTGGCTAGTTTATGCACATCATATACATCAACATACACATAAAACAACCTTTGTTTTTCTAAGACAACTTCAAATAACAAAAGATGTATGAAACTTTTGTCACATAAAATAACAAATAAGTTGTTATAGAAAATATGTATGAACTTATTTTTTATACAAAGACAAGTTATCCATATTCTCCAAAAACTAAGATTTCCAAAAAAAAAAAAATCTATCCAAACTTGCAAGATGGCTCTGATACCAATTGTTGGGTTTTAGTTCAAAAATAGTTTCATAAACTTGTAAAACATGACAACGGAAGACTTTAATTTTTGAAATAACATAAATATTTTATACCCACAAAGGATCTTCTTGCAAGTTATAGGAAAATTAAAACACCAACCAAAGAAGAGGTGAAGAATAACAACCTTTGTAGTTCTTTGGCTCCTCTCGGGAGGCTTGGAAGTTGATGAAGAATGTGGAACCTTTGAGACACCAACAATGACTCAACTTGATGTAGATGATAGTCCAAAACTCTTAAACCCTTAAGCTTTAAGTTCATAACCAATATGAACTTAAAGAGGGCTTGAAGATGCAAGTTTTCTAACCAAAACTAGAGAGAAAGGGAAAAGGAACAGAGGATTCAGATTTTGCATCAAGGAATGAATGAGCAAATAATCCAAGTGCAAGCTCTCTTATTTATATGCATAAAGTGAAGTTATTAATCATTAGTCCTTAGCACTTTAAGCAAACTTGTCCCCATTGTCATAAGCATGTCTCCCATGCCTTTAAAGCATGATTAGACAAGTCATACAGTTTTTCTTTTTATGCATATCTCGAAAATTGCATAGAGAAAAAGAAAGAAAGTCAAAATTTTATAAACTCTTTTATAAAATATAAACCTTGTCTTTTAGGAAAAAGACAAACGGATTCAACTAGTCCAAAAGTTTGTCCATAACTTATAAATCATACCATATGATATATATTAAGTTACATGCAAATCGAATTTATTATTACCATGAAATAAATAATTTATAATTTAATTATAAGAGTTTTATTGAATATTTATTAAAATCAATTTCTAATAAATAATCAATTGTATCAATTTGTTGTTAGTGTAACTCATTAGTATCATATGTTATTTAACAATATCACTTTAATATGACTCTTAAGTATACTAGATCTTTCAGTTTACACATAATCGAATTAAAGGAAGCACACGGAGGCTAAGGATTAAACAAAAAATTTATGATAATTATTTAAACAAACGTCTTAGTTGACTTAGAATGAAATGTAATCAGGCGAAAAAGAGTCTGCAAAAGGGTAAAACATGTAATTTGCTCTCATTATACTTTGAATAGCTAACCAATTATGGCAGTGAAAGTAGTAGGCTATATAATTTAATGAAAGTATATTGTTATTTTCTGTAGTTGGAGCAACAATCGTCGGTTGAATCTGTAGTTTTAGGTATGCATTTCCCCCTTTATTTCTTATATTAATTATAAGGCTTCCTAGAGTAATTTCTTTAATTTTAACACAAGAAAGAGATGGAAAAATTTCACATTTTTTCATTTATATGCAACTTATCTTTGTATATATCGTATATATGTTCATAATATTACAGTGCACCTGAACTTGTATTTGGGGCAACTGAATACACAAACCACAATTGATGTATGTTCAGTCGGTTGTGTCCATGCCAAACTCCTTCTACGACAGGTTCGATTCTTTCTGTGCCTCTTTAACTAAATAAAAAATTAATTACAATCTAAGAAAGTCGATTGCATTTAAACATCAACCTTAATGTTAAACAAAAAGAAATTAATCCATAAATGCCCATTTTACCCCTATTTCTATAAACGTTGACCAAATGTAGTTTTGTCTTTTTATCATAACTACATATAGTTTTCATGTTTACAGTTTAAGAAAGTCAATGCCCATTTTATCCCTATTTATACAAAACAATCCTTTTGTGATTTTAAGATCTTGGTGTTCTTTTTAACCTGTGATGATGTCAGTTACCATCATGGACTTTCTAGGTAACCAAACCCACCTAATCTGGTATTATCCACAATTGCAGTTACCCGTTCAAAGATTTGCCTATGGTAAGTTACACTTGTCGTTATAATTATATATTGAATGTTCACAGTAATGTTTATTAATTTACTTGCTTTTGTTTTTCTTCCTTGTGTATGTAATTTTTGCTTAAAGCAACAACAAAATCGTGTCATTCTGATTTTTGGAGATACAGTCGTTACTGCTCCAGTATTTGGGGAGGTTGCTTGTCCTGCATTCTAAATTTTTTTGATGCTATGTTGAAGATAAGTTGAGTTTACGATGTAAATTTTTTTTTGTCACATTAGTCCAAAAGCAGCAGAGTCGCGTTCCCTTTTCTAATTAGTATAAAGGACACAAAACATAAGAGATTCTAATTAACCGATTTATTTTTTAAAAATTATTAATTATTTATTCGTGAAACGATTATTCTGTTTCTTTTTGATTTTTGACTGTTTAAAAAAACTTATTTATCCAGTTATTATGTTTTGATTATTATTATTATTATTGTTATTATTGTTGTTGTTGTTGTTATTATAATTATTATTATTATTATTGTTATTGTTATTATTATTATTAATATTAATACATTATTATTATTATTATTATTATTATTATTATTATTATTATTATTATTATTAGTATTATTATTATTTATTTTTTATTTTTATTTTTTAATTTTGGTTATATTTCATTAATAAATGATAACTGAAAGATAGAACCCATGACGAGGAAGGAAATGAAAAGTAGGTGAATCACAATTCACAAGTGGCATGGAAGAACTAATAATAGGAACATCCCCATCACCTTCTTCACAAACTTCCTTCCTGCAGGTAGGAATGGAGATAAACTATGGTGGATGCCGAAAAAATATGGTGAAGTGGTAAATGTATACATGCATTGTCAAGAAACCGAACAGACAAGGAAAGAAGTTCTATTTGGTAGATTTATCAACGTTAATTCCATGGATGAGTTCCTATTACGCCTAAAACCCATTTGCTGGAGATAGTACAAGATTAGTGTGAAAGGTTTGATGCAACATCTTATTTTGAGTGCTAGAAAATTCCGTCTTAACTAATTAAATAAAATAAAATTTAATAAATACTAAATAAATGAAAATAATAAAGTTAATAAAATAAAATAATATATTTAGTGAATATATATAAATTTAAGATGATAAAAATGTGGTTCGATATGTTTAGTAAAGTAAGCGTTAAATTTGACAAATTGTAAAAGTTGACAAAGAGTACTTAACTAACTTAAATGAGATTTGGGACTAACAAAATGATAGAAATTTCAAGTATGACTAATATGGAAATGGCTAATAGCTAGTTGCAAGACTTCACAAATGGTGGCCATTTTTTCAAGAATTAAGTGGTTTTCGGCCAAACACTACTAGAAAACAAAGGCTTTTGCTATAGGAAAATAGCTACCGAAAATTTCCATAGATAATAACCTACACAATACCTACGGAATACTTATGGAATCCCTAATTTAGTAATGGAAAAACTACAAAATAGCTACGGAATAATTATAGACGAAAATCCGTAGGTATTCCGTTAGTAATTAACTACAAAATTGCTACTGAATAACGACGGAACTAAATCCGTAGATAATTCGATACAAATTAGCTACAGACTACCGATGGAAGAGAATGGCTACAAAATAGTTACATAATAGCTACGAAATAAATTTATATTATTATTATTACTATTTGAGTCTTAAAAATATTTTTTTTGATCGTTTTGTTTTTATATATATAAAACACAAACAATTAAAAATATTAATATTTTGTATATCATGTATTTGTTTAATAATGTTAATCGTGGCTTAAGAACAAACATAGATAATTTTTTGTTTATTATGAATATAGTAATGGGTTCTAATGATGCATATGTTTGTATGTGAGTTTATGTTATATATAACTTGGTTAAAACAAATCAATCAAAGTATAATGAAGTTGTGAAAAAAAAATTAAATGAAAAAAAAACGACATTTGACCCTTAAAAAATAGAAAAATAAAAAAAGACCGTAGATAATCTGCAGGTAATATACCTACGGATTACCTACAGATAAAGGTAATCGGTAGGTAATCCGTAGATATTACCTACAGATTACCTACGGTCTTTTTTATTTTTTTATTTTTCAAGGATTAAATGTCGTTTTCTTCGTTTTTTTTTTCACAACTTAATTATACTTTGATTGTTTTGTTTTCACTGTGTTATACATAACATAAACTTACATACAAACGTATAAACCATTAGAACTCATTGGTGAAAACAAAGCAATCAAAGGCAAATATTGTTTTTTCAGTTTCATTTGTTTTCACAACATCATTATACTTTCACTACTAGAAAACATAGGGTTTTCCTACGGAAAATAGCTACGGAAAATTTTCGTAGCTAATTATCTACGGAATTGCTACGGATTAGCTACAGAATGGGATGCCCTAATTTAGTAACGAAATAGCTACGGAATAGCTACGGACGTCAGTCCGTAGCTATTTCGTAGCTAATTAGCTACGGAATTGCTACGGAATAGCTACATATGCTAATCCGTAGCTATTCCGTAGCTAATTAGCTACAGAATGGCTACGGGATACCTACAAATACTATTTACCTACGGATTAGCTACGGAGCATGCTTTCCGTTAGAACTCCGTAGCTAATCCGTAGCTAAGTAGCTACGGATTAGCTACAGATTTTTCTTATTTTTGATTTTTCGGGCACCAAACGTCGTTTTTTTCGCTTCGTTTTTTTCACACCTCTGCTATAGATGACTATCTATATTTTCACCAACTTATAGCTATTAATATTGTTCATAAAGTCGTGTGCCCATTCGGGATCAAGTACTCGTTTCATAGTTTAACATTGTAATGCCTATATTTTTCACCAACTTCTGATGGATTATGTTTTTTTATATATATTTATATACATGAATGAGTTGTGGTATATGTGTACGTGTATATGTGTATGTATACGTGTTTGTGAGATGTATATGAACGTATTCATAAGCATTATAGTGTTAAACCACTAAACGAGCAATGGATCTCGTATGTATACACGCCTTTATATATGATATTAATAGCTATAAATTGGTGAAAATATAGATAATCATGTATAATAGAGATGTGAAAAAAATAGAGCGAAAAAAACGACGTTTGGTGCCCGAAAAATCAAAAATAAGAAAAATCCGTAGCAAATCCGTAGCTAATTAGCTACGGAATAGCTACGGAATTCTAACGGAAAACATATTCCGTAGCTAATCCGTAGGTAATTAACTACGGATTAGCTACGGAATATGCTTTCCGTTAGAATTCCGTAGCTAATTAGCTACGGATTTGCTACGGATTTTTCGGGCACCAAATGTCGTTTTTTTTCGCTCCATTTTTTTCACACCTCTATTATACATGATTATCTATATTTTCACCAATCTATAGCTATTAATATCATTTATAAAGTCGTGTATACATACGAGATCCATTGCTCATTTAGTTGTTTAACACTATAATGCTTATGAATACGTTCACATACATCTCACAAACTCATATACATCATCATCATCATCACCACCACAACCACCACCACCATCACCACCGTCATCACCATCACTATCACCGTTATCACCATCACCATCACCATCATCACCATCACCATCACCATTATCACCATCACCATCACCATCACCATCACCATTACCATCAACATCAATATCAACATCACCATCACCATCACCATCACCATCACCATCACCATCACCATCACCATCACCATCACCATCACCATCAACATCAATATCAACATCACCATCACCATCACCATCACCATCACCATCACCATCACCATCACCATCACCATCACCATCACCACCACCACCGCCACTACCATCACCACTTATTCACCACCATCACCATCTCCATCACCATCACCATCACCACCATCATCACCACCACCATCACCATCACCACCATCACCATCACCATCACTATCACCATCACCACCACCATCACCATCACCATCATCACCATCACCATCACCATCACCACCACCATCATCATCATCATAATCATCATAACCACCATCATCATCATCACCATCACCATCACCATCATCATCATCGTCATCACCACTACCACCACCACCACAACCACCATCATCATCATCACCACCACCACAACCATCATCATCATCATCACACCACCATCACCATCACCACCATCTCCATCACCATCACCATCACCATCACCATCGCCGTCATCATCACCATCATCATCACCATCATCGTCACCACCATCACCATCACCATCACCACCATCACCATCACCATCACCATCATCACCATCACCATTACCATCAACACCACCATCATCACACCACCATCATCACACCACCACCACCACCACCACCACCACCACCACCATCACCATCACCATCACCATCACCATCACCATCACCATCATCATCATCGTCATCACCACTACCACCACCACCACAACCACCATCATCATCATCACCACCACCACAACCATCATCATCATCATCACACCACCATCACCATCACCACCATCTCCATCACCATCACCATCACCATCACCATCACCATCACCGTCATCATCACCATCATCATCACCATCATCGTCACCACCATCACCATCACTATCACCATCACCATCATCATCACCACCATCACCATCACCGCCACCGCCACCACCACCACCACCATCACCATCACCGTCACCATCACCATCACCATCACCATCATCATCACCACCATCACCATCACAATTACCACCATCATCATCATCATTATCACCACCACCATTATCATATACACACATATATACATACATATACATATACATACACACATAAACATATACATACACATACACATTCAAATACACATACATATACATACACATACACATACACATTCAAATACACACACACACACACACACATATATATATATATATATATATATATATGTACACACACGCATACACACATACATATACATAATCACACACATACATATATATAAATATACATAAATGAATACATACATAAATGTAGTTCTTTTTTTCTGATTGTTTGTTAAATAGTTATTTTCGGGTTTTGGGGTAATAAATTATATACTTATTATTGATGTGTTAAGTGTAGTTTTTTTTTTCGATTGTTCGTTTATTTGTATGTTAAACACAATCGTTACCATTAATATATATTATCATTATTTTTATAAATATTATTATTATTAGTACTATTAGTATTATTTTTAGTTGTTTGTGTTTTAAATATGTAAAAAAAAATATCAAAAAAAAATTTAAGATTAAAATATTGAAAAATATAATAATAACAATAGTAATTGAAAAATGAAAGTGTATAAAAGTTATAGCACAAGCAACAAAATCGGATGAGGCATTCCCGGCCGGATGTTAATTAGTATGGTTAATTGCGAGTGAGACCCTAGTTCGATTCCTATCCCAAACCCTTTTTTCTTTATTTTTTATTAAGAAGCTAAAAGTAATTCGAACCCAATTTAGAATGGAAGTGGCATACCCGGCCTGCTGGTAAGTATGTGGGTTACCAATTTGTTAAACGCGAGTTCGAACCCCCCCTGCAACCATTTTTTAGTCCGTAGCTTTGCTGTAGGAAACCTTATATGCGTGTAAACCCTTATACGCGTCTTCTGCCTCTATCCTCACCTGTTAGAGAACCAAAAAAAAACGCCGTCTCGTGACTCTCCCGTGACGCCTCCTGCATTTTTCCGACGCCGGTGCTCCATCCCGTCGCTTCTCGTCGACGCTGCTGCCGGAGCGCCATCGCCATCTCATCTCCTCGGTGCTCCTTCCTTTCCCGTCGATTTCTTCTTCGTTGCTCGACGTTCCTGCCTTCTCTCGACGTTCCTTCCTTCTCCGACGTCCGTTCCTTCTCCACAAGGCGATTCCTCCGTCGGTCGATTGTCTCCGGGAGCACACTTCCTCCGACATTCTTCTCTTTGGTCGATTTCTTCTCCAAAAAGGTGAAACCCTAGATTTATTTTGTTATCTATTTCATGTATTTTTTTTTTCTGAAATGGTAATTTTCAGGTTTGTATACTGAATTTCATCTATGACAACAAAATTGAGGTGAATATTGCTCAACTATCTCTATTATCAAATTTTAATGTAATTGGAGCTTTAGAATGTTATGGGTTCCAGCATGTTGTTTAGGTTCTTCAAGTCTTTAAACTTCAAGGCTTTTCGGGGACAATCTGTCTGTAAGAAAAAAGCTTGAAGGGTTTGCCAATGTAAGTTTATTGCTCTCACAAATTTTCTTATTTTCAGAATAATGCAGTGCACACCATGTGTTTGATAAAAATTCCCCTATGTAAACTA
The DNA here is from genome assembly GCF_002870075.4 of Lactuca sativa. Classification (NCBI taxonomy): domain Eukaryota; kingdom Viridiplantae; phylum Streptophyta; class Magnoliopsida; order Asterales; family Asteraceae; genus Lactuca; species Lactuca sativa. The sequence continues at coordinate 43,675,010 of NC_056631.2, read as the reverse complement.
TCTGTTTGGAAAGAGAGATTCTACTCTAAACTCTAGTTATTATGTCAAATGTTGTAAAAACAAGTCATTTTGGGCGTGTCATGGATTTGATCCTTTTTTCTTATTAATGATGGAAATTAGAGCATTCACTATTCATATCATGGATTTTACAGGTTTTTTTGGATATTGGCAAACGAAATATGTGTGAGGATAGCAAAGTTAAAACCAAGATTCTGTTTTTTGGGCTTCTCTTTGCTGCTTCAAATAACTACACCAAAGAATACTTGTAGAACTATCCATCTATCCAGGTATTCTAATTGATGAACTAATGTAAATGGTAAACAAGACTTCAAAATTGATTAGTTTAATGAACCTTTGTATCTTTCATCTGATAGGTTAATGATCGTCTATTTAATAGTGTACCTAACCTTATTGGCAATTTGTATTTACAATTTGTAATGTGGTTTTTAATGTAATGTTTTTGGTTAGTAAAATGTATTTTTAGTTTAAAATTATGTTTTTTAGTTTCAAATTATGGTTTTTTAGTGAGTCGGTTATTGTAGTGATTCAACAACATGATTATTAGAAGGAAAGGTGTTTTAATTTTTGAGCTAGTTAAATGCAAGATGCAAGATATACATGCTTATTATAACATCCTACTTTCATTTTGTCTTACTTATAGCGTTGTAATTATGGCATAATAAACAAATACTTGAAAGTACATTGCTATGTTTGTATTTTTTTGTGATCATTGATTATGGTGTTTTAAACAGGAACAATTGACGGCATTTGATTCAAAACTCAAATTGAAGAACACGGGTCGGCCTTTATTGACTCGACTTAACTCACCCGGTAAATTGCCGAGTAATCCACCAAATAATTCTTAGTTTTATGTTTGTAAACACTTAGTTAAACATTTGTGGTTGACACTTTTAATGTGTATTATTAGATGCATTTAATGTAGTATTAGACAATGTTAGTAATATGTATTTGTATTTGATATTTTTTTAGTTTTATTAGTTTTATTGTAATGTTATTTGTTTTGTGGTTGAATTTCAATATTATTATAAGTTTAATGTAATGTTTTTTTTTAATATTTTGGACAGAAAAAAATGGATTTTTTATAATTTTTTGCTGTTTTTTTTTTTTTTAAATAAAAAGTAATTACCTACGGATTACCTACGGAAAATCCGTAGGTAATGTGAGCCGTAGGAAATCCGTAGGTGGTAAAGTCAATGTTAGTCAAAGTGGGCTCCGTCAGTAATCCGTGGCAAATCTGTAGCTATGTATTTCCGTAGCTATTCCGTAGGGATTCTGTAGCAATTCGTTTCCGTAGCAAATCTGTAGCTATGTATTTCTGTAGCTATTCCGTAGGCATTCCGTAGCAATTCGTTTCCGTAGCTAATCTGTAGGTATTATAACTACGGAATTGGCTGTAGCTATTCCGTAGCTAGTCCGTAGGTACAAATTTCCCACGGACATTTATGCTACAGGCCATTTTCCGTAGCAAATCCGTAGGTATTGCCTTATACCTACGGATTGTGCCGTAGCTATTGCCCTAGTTTTCTAGTAGTGTTTAAATGCTTTTGTTTCACCAACTTATACATAACATAAACTTACATACAAAAGTATGCATCGCTAGAACCCATAACTCATTTACAACTTTATTATTATTTTTTTTATATATAATATAAATGAAAGTTATTTTCTATACACAAATACAAATAAGTACACACATTTACATACAAACCATATGTATGTATTATGTTTAGTATATCATGTATTTGTTTAATGATATTAATTGTGGCTAAAGAACTAACATAGATAGCTTTTTGTTTATTATGTATATAGTAATGGGTTCTAATTATTCATACGTTTGTACCTGAGTTTATGTTATATATAATTTGGCTAAAACAAAGCAATCAAAGTACAATGAAGTTGTGAAAAAAATAAAACGAAAAAAAACAACATTTGACTATTGAAAAATAGAAAAATAAAAAAATAGCGTAGGTAATCTGTAGGTAATACCTACGAATGCCCTTTATCTGTAGGTAATCCGTAGGTATTTACCTACAGATCACCTAATGTCTTTTTTTTTAATTTTTCTATTTTTTTTTTTATTTTTCAAGGGTTAAATGTTGTTTTTTTCGTTTTATTTTTTTCACAACTTAATTATACTTTGATTGCTTTGTTTTCACCGAGTTATACATAACATAAACTTACATACAAAAGTATGCACCATTAGAACCCATTACTCATTTAGAACTTTTTTTATATATAAATCAAAGTTATTTTCTGAACACAAATACAAATAAGTACACACATTTACATAAACACCATATGTATGTATTATGTTTAGTATTATTATGTATTTATTTAATGATGTTAATTGTGGTTTAAGAACAAACATAAATAGCTTTTTATTTATTATATATATATATATATATATATATATATATATATATATATATATATATATATATATATATATAGTAATGAGTTCTAATGATACATACGTTTTTATGTAAGTTTATGTCATGTATAACTTGGTGAAAACAAAACAATCAAAGTATAATGATGTTGTGATAAAAAATGAAACGAAAAAAAACGACATTTGACTGTTGAAAAATAGAAAATAAAAAATAAACCGTATGTAATCCGTAGGTAAATACCTATGGATTACCAACGGATAACCTTTATCTGTAGGTAATCCGTAGGTATTTACCTACGCATTAGTACGCGTTTTTTTTTCTAATTTTTAAGGGAAAATATTGTTTTTTCAATTTCATTTGTTTCACAACTTCATTATACTTTAAATGCTCTGGTTTCACCAACTTATACATAACATAAACTTACATACAAAAGTACGCATCACTAGAACCCATTTTTCATTACAACTTTTTTTTTTATATAATATAAATGTAAGTTATTTTCTATACACAAATACAAATAAGTACACACATATTTACATACAAACCATATGTATGTATTATGTTCAGTATATCACATATTTGTTTAATGAAGTTAATTGTGGCTCAAGAACAAACATAAATAGCTTTTTGTATTATATATAGTAATGGGTTCTAATGATGCACATTCTTGTACATACGCTTATATGATGTATAACTTTGTGAAAACAAAACAATCAAAGTACAATGATATTGTGAAAAAAAATGAAACGAAAAAACGACATTTGACCTTTGAAAAATAGGAAATAAAAAATAAACAGTACAGATTACCTACGTATAACCTTTATATGTAGGTAATCCGTAGGTATTTACCTACGAGTTTTTTTTTTTCTAATTTTTAAAGGCAACTATTGTTTTTTCAGTTTCATTTTTTTCACAACATCATTATACTTTAAATGCTATTGTTTCACCAACTTATACATAACATAAACTTACATACAAAAGTATGCATTGCTAAAACTCATTACTCATTTACAACTTTTTTTATATAGTATAAATAAAAGCTATTTTCTATACACGAATACAAATATGTACACACATTTACATACAAACCATATGTATGTATTATGTTCAGTATATCACGTATTTGTTTAATGAGATTAATTGTGGCTCAAGAACAAACATAAATAACTTTTTGTATTAAATGTGATTTGTTTTATATATTTACAAATTTTTATAGTAAATATTAAGGTTTAATAAATTTAAATTTTAGTAAATACTATATGAATGGGATTATTTCCAATTACTTGATTTAAGTTATATTTTTATAATGAATCAAAAGGTTAAAATATCTCATTTAAAAAAATAGAATATTTATACACTATATTAATTATATTGAAAAAAAAACATAACTGCATTTTCAAATTATATTTAATTATAATATAATACATCAATTTTCCAATTTGTTGATACCTACAAAATTCCTACGATTTCCTTATACCTACAGAATTGCTACGCCTCCTAAAACCCAAATTCCCGCTTCAAGCTAGCTCGTCGATCAAACTTACCCAAACAAAACCCTACCTTACACCGACGATTTCCGAACCCTGCTGCATCACACATCCACCGGTGATTCTCGACTGATATGTACATCTGCGACATTTTCAGGTAACAAATTCTACTATCTAAAACTATCAAGTTGACCAAAAGTCAACTTGGTCAATAAATTAATGGTCAAAGTTAACCATACTAACTGTCGAGCCATGGCAAGGGCCATGGCAACGATATGGTATGCTCAATCAGAATCGTGATGGATTAGCCCACCATGTTGTGGGCATCACGTGACCATGACGCGGTCACGCTTGCATATCAACTCTCCTATTAGGTCCTTAATTTGTTAAGTCCACTACTAATACTTTCCAGAAAGCTTATTTACACCTAAATGATTTATAAAAATCCTAACTTTATGAGCATGCATGTCCAATGCATGTCATACACCAACTTAGGTCAAAGTGGTGAGAATATGAGGTCAAGTTCCATGCATGGCACCAAAACAACTTATAAATCCAGATATGAAAGATATAACACTCTTGGGACCTTTAAGAGTAATAAAGTTGTAAACTTTATTTCAAAATCTCACACACAAATCTAAAAATAGACCAACTAGCTTAAATTCTAATTCCTTCAAGAAACAAACCAACAAGATTTGGTTAAGAGGACTTACAAATGTCCATAAACCGCACAAGGTGTTGTGATGAACTTGAGTGATGCTCTCTTATTTCCTAAAACTCGTCTTCTTCCTTTAAAAGGCGACACAATCCTAAAAATGGCTCAAAATGTAAAGGAAAATGTACTAGGGTTGGTGGGGGCTCTTATAGGGTGATGGAGGATGGGGATGGTCGAAACCCTAGCCCCCATATCATTTAAATAGGGCCCAAGGTCCAAGATTTAGGATTTGGAGCCCTAGTCGCCACTGTGCCGCGACAAGGAGCTGACCACGCCATGGTCATTAAATGACCATCGTAGTATGGCTTAGGCCCTACCACGTCGTGGTGACATGAAAATCCCACAACCACAATATTGCAAAGCATAAGACTTATACATGAAAATTGAGTGTTACAGTACGGTACTACCAACCAAACATGTTGGCTACTAAATACATTGGCTACCAGCTTTCTTGGTTCGGTTGGTAACATGTTGGTTGGTTTTTTATGGTATAATTTCGACAGCCATATCTAGTAGGAAAGTCATTTAGTGTTACGAGGAAGTCAGTTTATGTTGGCTCAACGAGGAACTCCAGTTGAATGGTTATTCTACACGACCAGTTCAACACATGGTTCACCAAGGATGGCTAAACTGGAGTGATGTTGGCTCTACGAAGAAAGTTGGTGCAAACATCATTTGGGATTTTTGAGGTGTATCATGATGAATTTGACACCGTTTGTGCCAATCCTTAACGAGAATGTGGAATACTTGTATTACGCAACGTCGTAGTAGCAGACACTGTGATATGGAACACCAAGTCTAGGGTTAGATTTATGACTCACCATTCATCCGTATAGTCAGACAGGTTAGTAGTGGATTGGGTGGTTCTTTAGGTTGAGCAGGATGGAAACTCAATTAGCGATACAAAGAGTGAAAATGTAGTAATTATAGTCACGAACTATTATTAATAAGTAAATATAATGACAAATGAGGATAAGTAATTACATCAATGAAAATAATAGTAGTAATAGCAATGAGGAATAAGGAAAAGTAATTACAAATAAACTAGGAAAAACATATTATTATACTAGTGAATGTTGATAGTATATGATGTTATGTTTTATGTAAAGTTGAAGACTTGTTGTATGTTGACAATTCGAATGATTGATATGTTAGGGGAATTGTATGTTTTCACTTTGAGACTATACAACTGGTTGGCTCACTAAGCAGTTGTTGACACTTATTTCTTGTTGTTGTTTGCCTTGTTTGCCTTATTGGTACAAGTTGCTTGATAGTGTGGCTTGGTGAGGTACAAATCCTTTGAGTAGTTTTTTTATTATGTTTAGTTGATGCCACTTAGGCTTGTCATGGTGGTCACTTTTGGGATTTTAATTATTAAACTTAAATATTTTCCATTTGAGTTATTTTTGATAGTTAAGTAACATTGGTGGTTGTTTTTGAAACATTTGATTAAAGAATTTCATTGCACGTTTTCTGTTAAATGGTATTTTAATAAGAAAAAAAATCTGAAGTGAAAATCATGAAGTTACATAGGGCCTTAGATCTAGTTGGTTTGGGGTGTTATAATGGATAAAGTTGGAAACTTTATCCATTAAGACTTATTTGATCCATATTTGAGAGTTGGAAGCTTTGACTTAAGAGATTAATTTGAAAACTATGTGCTCAATTTGGAAAGATGTCGAGGCACCTCTTGCAGGCATTGGGGTGCTTTTTGCTTTTCCATATGCGCAACTGAATTGTCTGAAACTCGACTACTTTGTCTTATAGTGGTCGTTGGGCGCCTTTTGACAAGAATGTTGAGTTTTGAATTTTTTTTCTAAGTTTGACCTTGGGTCAAACTTCAAGGGTTTGGGTTATAGACTGAAGTTTGACCTCATTTGAGTGTTTAGGTGGTTCATGAGACTAACCTTGCGGGTTTCGTGTGTAGTTGTGATTTTCGAGTTTCAGCGAGGTGCGCCTTCTCACTATACTATGTAGGATACTAGGTGTCAATGTATGCTTGTTGTTTGTATGTTTACATGCTTAGTTGTCTTAAACCGTATGGGTTAGGCCCATTATTTAGGGTTGGGCCTATTCTTCAGGATGGGGCCCATTATTCAGGGTTGGACCTAATATTCAGAGTTAGAGCCATTATTTAGGGATATGTTCATTACTCTGTGATGTATGTAGTATTTTGGGAAACTCGCTAAGCTTTGTACTTATGGTTTTAAGTTGAATGTTGCATGTTGTTCTGGTAGCAAAAAGGGAAGGAAAACACGTGATTGCATGACATCCTTGGATATGTTGTGAGAATTTTGCTTACTATCTTTACTACTTTAATTTGGTTTGTGATTATTGTTGTGAATAAATGATTATTATTCAATATTTTGAAAATTGGAACAAATAATTTATTTTGAATGAAAAAATTGTGTTGAAATCAGGGGACATTACAAGAGAAAACCAAATATTATAGTGAATAAGTTCAAACACATGAGTAATTTTAGTATATGACAAGGAAATTTGTAAACAAAAATGTTTTCCTAATAGACATGTGTGTCGTAAAGATGAACTTTGACTATAACAAGAAATAAAGCTGCATAACTGAAGAAAATGAAAGATAGATGAGCCTAGGTGGCCTAATCTTCTATACATGGTATCAAAAGAGACAAAAGCAAGAGCGGAGGCCTAGTCGGGACGAATAAAATTAGGAAGAACAAGATAAAGATTAGAGTGGTTGTTATCATAGTGCTACCTATTTTAAGATCCTTTATAATGGAACCAAACTATATAAATTTAACAGAAACATAATTGTCAATAAAAACGACGAACAAAAATAAGGTTTTTTATAAATTTTTTTGAGATAATGACAATTTTACTAACAAACTATTGTTAGAAAACGGAAAAAGAATGATCAATAAAGTTAATAGGTAGAACAACACATTACCAACCATTATGTATTTAGAATTACATGGAGTTAGAGAACGCATTTACGTTGATTTAATGTCATGTATGAGTTGGTGTTGAAGTCTATGTAGTAGTTGTTGTTTTAAGGGGATTGGACAGACATGGCCTGGAAAATAGATGCAAGGTTCGTGTAATTTTTTTTGACCAAAGTGAGTAGCATTCCCACAAAAAGGAGGCATTTTTTACTATTATGAAGAGTGATGAATTAAGCCCATGATCAAAGCATACTAGGGTTGTATCGAGGGTGAAATGAATTGTTGAGGATGATCAAAATAAGGCGACTGGGAATAGTCGATTTTGCGGCTGTTGATTGGCGGCAACTGGAAGAAACCGAGAGCAACCAATGATTGATGTTATTAAACATTAATAGGAGGATGCCGAAGGATGTTATACATTGCCGGAGGTGTAAGAGGACGGCCTAGAAGGCCGTATTTCTATAGACAAGGATCCCCTCTTAGATTTTGCACTCCAAAAAAACTTGAAATTTCTATGAAGTGCTCTGAGTACTTGAAAAAGAATTAGGACTAGCAGAAACATTAGTATTATCCCATCCCTTGGAAGCAATTTGTCCATTCTTTTGCCTTTATTAAACTTAGATTTCAATTTCCCATGTGATGAAATGGAGAAGTATAAAGTCATCTTTGGGGAAAGTGGAGCATCTTCGGTAAGATTAGTGATATCTTCATGAAACTCATGTATAGGAACATGTTTTTTACCTCAACAAATGAAGAAAACGGTATTTCGTTGGTAATCACACCAACAATGTCATAATAAGATGGCAAAAGTTGATGAAGAATTGGCATTACCAGTTTCACTTCTTTAATTTTGATATCGGTGCTTCAACTACGTTTTTTAAAGAGTAGAAAAATTCAGTAATGAAAGAAGAACCTTTCTTGGTGTTGTGAGTTAAATCATTCGTGAGATCATTTTGTTGATGAAGAATTCATCGGGCTTGTCCTATAAGTCTTTGAGGTATTGTTGTTATTAGACGTACTTTATAAGAGATTAGCATCACAAGTAGAATAAAACTAAGATTTAATCCGAGAATCAAAGGTTGTCGAATATTCATCATCATCACCTTGAGGTTGAGATTTTCCAATAATATGGCCATGAACTTTAGAACCTTTGCACATGTCAAGAAATATAAATCACTATAATATACCCGAATTCCAATCCACAGTAAAGATCGTTGTCTTGCAATAGTAGTTTAGGCTATTGTGATCTTGGATGGTGATGTAGCGTTCATCGGGTCTTGGAGAGAAATCAAAAACAAGAATAATAAAAACATCAAACAAGAGACAAAGATCAGAATTGTGGGTACGTAGAGGGAATAGAGTATATCGAAATTCAAATCCACATTAAAGATAGCTGAAGAAGTTAGATGACCACCGTGACGAGGAGGTGATAGTCGGCGACCAGATAATGCAATTGCGACGACTGGACATTAACATGGAGAGGTGGACAACCAGTTGTGATGGTGGAGTTGTCGACATCAAAGGCAACGAAATGTTTTTTAGGGTCCAAGAATTTGGGAAAATGACTTAAAAGTCCAACGAAGTTTCCAAACCATTCAAAAATCCCCAACCATGTTTTGTCTGTTCAAAAAAACTCAACGAACTTAATTTTTTGTCTAAAAAGTCCAACAGAGTTCCAAACTATTCAAAAAATCCTAATTTTGTTTTGATTAAGTTCGTTGAGTTTTTTTTTTGAACAGTCAAAACATGATTGAAGTTTTTTAAACGTTTTGGAAACTTCGTTGGTCTAACAAGTCATTTTCCCGATACGGTAATAAGCCATGTCATCTGTTTCTCTTATTTGACTTTCAGGAAAGTGTAATTTAGTTGGGCTTTTTAGACAAAATGTTAAATTTGTTGGGTTTTTTTTTTAACAGAAAGAACATGATTGAGGTTTTTTGAACAGTTTGGAAACTTCGTTGGGCTCATAAGTCATTTTCGCCCAAGAATTTTAGTGAAATCCATAAATCATATGGCTCGATACTATGCTAGAATGTATGGAAACCCTCTGGTAGACTTGTGTATATAGAAATCAATATACAGTGTTACAATTTAGAATAGGACCCTTATATTACACAGAGTATAAATGCATTATAAAAATATAAAATAGCTGTCTAAAACTAATTAGTTTGTATTATAGTTGATAGTTAATAGTTTTGAAGTTTTCAGAGATAAATATAAATTCTCGGGTTGATTATAAAAGAGCAACTAACAAGTCAGTTAGAGCAAAAAAAAAAACAATAGAAAAAACAAAGCGAAGAAAGCCATGATATTATTGGACTGAAACACCAATCATAATATTTACAGTAGCACTTTTAATTAGTTCAAGAATCTTTGATTTTTAATTATGCCAAAGAGCCCAAAGACATGGAAGTAAATGATCTTAATTATTATCTCGTAAATGAATGAGCCTTTACAACAAATAATCCTACAATGTTAAATTATAATCTTGCATCATTGCCTTAATTAATTTCCTATAATAAGAGTAATTGACAAACCTTTACATTCTACAACAAACAAAAGGAAGAATGGGTGGCCAAAAGAATGAATCAATAAAAAAAATGATATTCACTTTTGATATTAGCCCTAAGTTGACTACGTATACTTTTTGGTGTTGAAATTAAGATCATGAAGCAAATGATGGTCAAGGCACAAGTTCATTTAGTTCAGTATCATCATCTTTATTCATAGCAAAAGTCAGTTCTTCTGCTCTTTTCGCTTGATCTCTCCAGTCGGTTTTCACCAACGTGTATATCATTAATGATACACATGCTGCCTGTGATGCAACCAACCCTAGCCATAATCCTCGATAACCTACCTTCAAAACAAAAGCCAGAACAATCGACAACGGAAGCCCTATCAAGTAGAATGCTGCCATATTTATCCGAACCCCAACTTTAGGTCTGGCTGAGCCTGTTAATGCACCACAAGCAGCTGTCTGAGGAGAGTTACCCACCTCCGCTAAGCCTGTGACTGGCAAGGCCGAGGAAAGCAATGCAAGGACCTGGTCTTCATTAGTGTATAATTTTCCAAGAACATTTCTTAAAGCAATCGATGATCCAAAGACTACAAGCCCATATATGAAAGCAATGGAGATCCCGACGATTGTAGCAAGTTGAGCACGAGCCGGGTGGCCTGCACCCAGCTCGTGCCCAACACGTTGAGATATGCTGAGGCTCAAAGAAAACGGAATCACATAGATGGCGCCTGTGGTTTGCATGATGATTCCGGTAGCTGCTACACAAGATTGAGGATTATCTAGCAACCCACTGAGGAAAAGAATGATCTCGTACAACCACCACTCCAAACAGACCGAAAACATACTAGGTATAGCCATGCTCAACAATGGCCCCCAACCCTTAAAGATTGAGAATAAACTGGTCTTACTACTAGCTACCCAAGGCTTAATCGCAACTTTGGACATAAAAATATAGATCAACAATCCGATATTCATGTTATATGTGAAGCAAGCTGATGCCATAGCTATACCTTTCACTCCTAAATTTAAGTAACTAATCAGGAAGTAGTTAATAGGGAGATGCAAGATGGTGGAACAAGTCGCAACAATGGTGGCAGGTGAGTTCAACCCTTGTGCACGTAGAAGAGACCGTAGTGGTTGGAGGTGGGCTAGAGCTGGGAGCTCGGGGAGTGAGAATGTTAAGTACATGGCTGCCACCTTGGTGATCACGCGGTCTTGACCAAGCCTATGGAACACAGGCTCCACGTTTAGCCAAAGGAAGGTGACGGGCACAGATGTAAGCAAGAGAAGAATGAAGGTTTTGATGTACGTCTGGCTTAGGACAGATAACCTTTTGGCACCGAAGGCTTGATAGCAAATTGGATCCATGCCCATGCATAAACCTTTCATGATTGAGAGGCCTGTAACATTCGCAAAGCCGATGGCTAGAGCACCTCCTGCTAGTTCAGTTTTACCCATGTGGCTTAAGAATAGCATGGAGATTATGGACTTTGAAAACACAAGGAAAGTGGTTGTTGCTACTGGACAAGCTGCCTTCCCAAGCAATCTTACCTCTTCTACCACCTATATGCATGAATCACGCGATGAAAGTTAGATAACAAGTCGTTTTAACTTTAAATCTATCCATGAAATGAAATGTCATACTTGTTAATTATCTTATAAAATAATAACAATAAACTATATAAAGGTCTAGAATATATATATATATATATATATATATATATATATATATATATCAAATTTACTTTGTACAAGAGTAACCAATCATTAATTAAACTATATTTAATGTACTCAGTACATCATATATTGCTTGTTTTCGAAATGTGAGGGAGTGGTGTAGTCTTGTCACATAGCTTTCATCTCACTTTTGTCACACTACTTATTATTATTATTAAGGTTTGTAGTGTTTTTTAAATAGAAAAAATCAAATAAAAAATGCTTTTTGATTGGGTGGTCAAAAAATCAAAAAAAAAAAAAAAAGGGGGGGGGGGGGGGGGGGGGGGGCGGGGGGGTTGACTGCTCAACATGTTGCAGCGGTGGGCGGTGTGACAAGTGTTGACCAGACTATTGCAATTTCGTATAACCTAAGGATATTGTTAATTAATGATTTGGTCACCATGGGTTGTACTCTCCATCATTTTTAGTCGATGTTTTGAAATTCTAATAAGGATAGTTCCCGTAATTTCAAAATACATCATGATTGGTCCTTTCGGTCGTTACAATCTTTTCTCATCTAAGAACAATTGGTCGTTTTAGTTGTTCTCCATCAACCTCAGGCGAAATGACAAGTTTACATTCTTAATCATATTAATGTTACTTTATATGTTTTTTTTTTTTTTAATATTGCTTCTACGCTACTAAGTATTCTTATAAGTGACCCTTTCTTGCTCTTTTGTTTCTACTAGTAAAATGTGGAAGGCCATATTGGAGTCCTATCATCTTCACATTTTTTATTCTATTTTAAGCTATTTTTTTTCATTTTTTTGTGTTTAGAATCGCAGTAAAGAATGGGTTATCTTTAAGTGGTTAGATTGGTGTTATAACCCTCTTCTAGCGTCTTCTACCGCATCCCGCCCAACCTCCTTAAACTGATATCTACCACCACCACCTAATAGTGTCAGCTACTACCACTACCTTCAAATTTATGATCTAAAATCAAAATCAATTCTAAAAGCCCTAAAAAGTCAAAACAAAAGTCAATATTTTAACAAAATCAAGATCCAATACAAAAATTTTCATTCATTTAACAAAAACCCAAGAAAACCATGGGAAAGTCAGAAAACATGAGCTAAAATTAAACACATATAAAACTGAAAACCTAAATGAAAACCATAATTAGTAGGGTGTTTCTAGAATCAATACAATAAAGCAACAAAAGGAGGGAGGGCATCAATGGTGGTTGCAGTCGGTCTTAAAGTGTCAATGTGATGGAAGCAGTTGGTATTGAAGCTCGGTCTTCAACGACATTATGATGGCAAGTTGGCAACTTGTTAAAGCAAGACATGGTGTGTGGTTTTGAATATAAAAGGAAGAAAGAAAGTGATTATCCAGGGGAATGAGGAGGATTAGAAGGTTTGCGGGTCATGGGGTGGAGAACAAGGGAGATGTGTTGGAAAAAGTGAGGCAAAGGAGATGGCATGGAAGATGAGGCTCCAATGGCATTAGGTGGTGTAACGTATAAGGGATTAGGGCATCTACAGTGCATTAAGCTTCATAGAGTTCAATAGACTGTCACATCATCTTTCTACAATCCATACAACTCTATAATTGTTTTTCTACAATGCATTGAACTCTACAAAGTTTAATAGAATGTTATAAAATATAATTTATAATAAATATTTAAGAAATAATTTTTTTTTCCCATTGAAGAGTCCAATAAACATTGAACTCCAAATCCATTAAATGTTAATGTGACACCTCATAAAGATAGAGTTTTATCCATTGAATAAAAAATAGACTTGTCACTTCATTCAATTCTCTAATTGAACCCATCATTGTGGATATTGTTAATGTGAACATGGGGGCTATTAGATTTGTGGTTTTTTATTTTTATTTTTAGCACAACTAACACACACATATATGTTGTATTCCAAAACTATATCTTTTACCCCTAATTCACAAACATGAATTAAACCTCAACCTATGGTTGACTGCCACTTTTCCACAACAGGTACAACTAGCTAGGCTACAAGCTCTTTGGCTTTGTTTTAGTTTTCATATAATTTTAAGAAATAGTCCCTAAAATATATATGTTTTATATAATTTCGTCTAAGGGAAAAAGTATTTTCCATATTGGACTTAATGATGTCTAACGGTGTTAGGATGGTGGTTTTGGTTTCAGGAAGAGGGATCCGGGTTGACTGGGGGAAGCTTTGTTGGTGATTTTAGTGTCACCATGTCATTTTAATTAACTGGAACCAACATGCGAGCTAAGGGGCTTCA